>NW_003302411.1:11037-13037 GCF_000004255.2 Arabidopsis lyrata subsp. lyrata | reverse complement strand
GAGAGCGCCAAATTTGTCGTGCAGGATAGCACTGAAAGAGTGTATGATTGATCGTTTCCTCTGATGCGCCACATCTAGCACACCCTGAGTCACAATCAAAACCTCTTTGGCGCAAATTCTCTGTAACAGGTACACAACCCGTTAAGATTTGCCACAAAAAATGGCGAACCTTAGGTGGACACTGCACTTGCCAACAATGTGCTTTTAGCGTTTTGATATCCGGGCCAATAAAGGATAAATTGGTCTCCGAATTTTCTATCCGTGTGGTATGATATCCTGACTTAACTGTGTACTTTCCTGATTTTGTAAAATGCCAACCCAAAGTATCTTCCTTAGTTGGTGCACCCACAGGTAGGGCACTTATTAGCCCGACATCTTCTGGATCAAAGATCGCATTTAAGAGATCAATATTCCAAAAGTTTGATCGACTGTCTATAAGACTGTTAACTTTTAAAGATGGGTCAACAAATGAACCATTACTTTTTGCTGGTCTCGGGAATTGAGCTGGAATCCAGGGATCCTCCCAAACTGAGATGGATGTCCCAGATCCGACTCTTTTAATAAGTCCTTTATTAACCAGAGATCTAGCTGAACACATACTCCGCCATCCATATGATGGAGAGTATGATTTTATGTTTTCCAATGGATTGGATTTCCGAAAATATCGCCCTTTAAAAACCCTCGCGAAAAGAGAATCTGGAACCGTGATCAACCGCCATAATTGTTTTGCTAATAAAGCTGAATTAAAATCGTCTACATTTCGAAATCCTAGTCCTCCTTCCGATTTACTATTGCACAATTTATTCCATGCCATCCAGTGCATACCTCTGGAATCACCATTTGAACTCCACCAAAAATTAGCAACCGCACTAGTAAGTTTAGAAGTGATTGTTTTCGGTAATCTGAAGCACGACATAACATAAGTTGGTAATGCAGCAGCTACCGATTTAATCATCACTTCTTTTCCACCTTTTGATAAAAATTTGGCCGACCATCCGTTAATTCTTGTATGTAATCTATCTCTAACAAAAGAGAAAATTTTTGTCTTAGAACCACCCAAACTTTCCGGCAATCCGAGATAAGAACCCATGCCACCGATATTAGTGATCCCCAAGGTAGATTTGATTTCTTCTTTGATATCATCATCTACCTTATGTCCAAACTGAATCGAATATTTTAAAAAATTAATCTGCTGTCCCGAGACCGCTTCATAATTCTTTAAAATCCCCAAAATTACCGCACACTGGTCCTTATTAGCCTTGCAAAAAAATAAACTATCATCCGCAAATAGCAAATGTGAAACCGAGGGGCTCGCATTTGCTACTTTGATACCTGTTCTGCTTTCCGAATATTCGCAATTAGCACTTCTGTGCAGAGGATGAATAAATAAGGCGAGAGCGGGTCACCTTGTCGTAATCCCCTCTCTGGTACTATTAGTCCTCTAGGTTGTCCATTAAGGAGAACTCTATATTGGACTGTCGTAATACACCACATTATCCAGTTAATCCATTTTTCACAAAAACCCAATTTTCTTAATACTTTTTCAATGAAAATCCATTCCACCCTATCATAAGCCTTACTCATATCCGTTTTAATAGCCATGAATTTTCCTTTGCATGACGGGTTAGTTCTCAACCCATGAAACATTTCTTGTGCAATGAGAATATTATCCGAAATCAATCGTCCTTCTACAAAAGCCGATTGTGTCTCCGAAATCAGCTTTGGTAAAACCGTCTTAAGTCTTTGGCATAGAATCTTAGATATAATTTTATAACCAACATTGCAAAGACTTATAGGCCGCAATTCCGTCATCCGTGTCGGTCTTTCCGTTTTTGGAATCAAACAGATATTAGTCGTATTTAACCGTTTATCAAAAATTTCATCTTCTAAAAAAGAGTTAACTAGAAAAAGAAGATCTTTTTTAATAGTAACCCAAGCCTTTTGAAAAAATAAGGCAGTCATACCATCTGGCCCTGGTGCTTTTTCCGGATGCATCATGA
>NW_003302411.1:8899-10937 GCF_000004255.2 Arabidopsis lyrata subsp. lyrata | reverse complement strand
AAAAAAAGGAAGGGTTAAAGTTTTTTGCAAGACGGCAGTCAGCCATTTTGACGTGAGACAAAGCCAGAAAATAGTAATCTCTTCTCGTGGTCTCCTATCATCTCTCTGGGTCAAATGTAATTCCGATTTTATTTCTTCAATTGTTTGCCGTCCATATGGCGTTAATTCTTTCCGCCATTGCGAAATAGCCCGCCTACAGTGATTGTAAGATATATTATATATAGAATATTAAAGAACCTTAAGAAATTCCACAAAACCCAATCATTCTTTCTTTTATTATTAGTAAAATATAAAAGTTTTTTTTTCTTTGTTACATAAGATTCCTATTTCCTACCCTCTACCTTCCCTTTTTCTCCTCCGATCCTCCATTTTTTAATATATTAATACACTTTTCGAAATGGAAAATCACAATGATAATATTATCAGAATAATCCTCGAAAGTTTAATAACAACAATAATAATAATATGGTAATAAAAAAAAAAAAAAGTGTGTGAAATTAACGCCAAGCGGATGCGACAGCGAGTGTCCGTCCCATCCAACCAAAGCACACACCTCCGTTATCTTCTTTAACGGTAAAGCCCGGGTGAGCTAGGTTTCCGTTATTGAGTCGGTCAGCTATCTTCTCACTCAATGGCATTAACTCGAACCCAGCCATGCTCATCCGCATTCGCCATTTCCCGAAAACCTCGCACCGCTCAATCCGATCGATTCCTTCGCACGCCACCGCGTTTATTAGCTTCCGGCCAATTCCTTCCTCGACCTTGACGCGGTCCGAATTCAAACTAGGAACGGTCGACTCGACCGAGTCAAGCAATGCACCGTAACACGCGCATGACTCACTCACTCGCCCTAAAAACGGTGCCGTATTAGAATTCATTTCTTGTTCCACTAAAGTCACCACGCGCGGCTTAAGTCCCTTCACGCGCCGGAGAAGCTCGTCTCTCGGATTCTCTGTGCATACGCTTTCGTCGGGAACACGATAAAGCTTGAAAGCTAAGTTCACGGCCAACGGCTCGTCGGGATCACACCCGAGCGATTCACGACTCAGATCACCGAGTCGTAAACTCGCCACCACGTTGAAACTCACGGAGATACCGAGTCGATTACCGAGTTGGCTCAACAGATCTCCGACGACTTTCAACCTCTCTTCTCCACCGCCATCGACCAAAAATCCGTAGACGTTGTTCGTCACGGCTGTGATCTTAACCACCGGAGAATTCTGATTCTGATTCTTACCATTCCGGCGCGTGGAGAGTGTTTGGAGAAGGTTAACATATTGTCCACCTTCTCCGATATCGAAATCGATAACGTGCAACATCATCATCCCTGCGTCGTTGTTACCGGCGGCGTTGAGAATGGCGAGATTCGCCGCCGTGAAACCGAGTTTGTAACAAGGAGAGAGCTCGTTGAGCAATTGAGTCGAGATTAAATGCTCCTTCCCATACAATTCCGTCGCCGGAGAAGCTAGACTCTCAGCCGGATTAATCCGCGATCGAAGCGCCGTCACCATGAAATCAACCAGCTTCTCCTCTGAACTCCTCTCAAGATTCGGCGTCTGAGAAACACGCGCCAAAATCTCCGTCGCTATCTCCGTTTTCCCTTCCGCGATCGCCGTCGCGATTTCCATAACCGTTTGTCTTGAACATACCGATGTCGTCGTCGAAGCTGTAGAAGGTGAAGAAGACGAAGAAGAAGTCGGTGAAAAAGATAAAACCGGGTTCGGGTTCGGGTTCGGGTTCGGAGTCACAAGATTTTGAATCCAATCGGAATTTGAATTTGTGATAACTGACACGTCATCATCACCACCACTCTCATCGTCATCATCTAAAAGCTGTTTCTCAAGCTCTCTTAAACTATTCAACATGTTCTCCGATTCATGAATCCGGTTATGCTGAACCTGTTCAATACAAGGAACGCCGGTTAACGTCATGTCGTCATTATTACCCGAACCGTATTCCATTCGGATCCACCAAATAACCGAAATCCATTCTGCTGCTTGCGTCGAGACTTGAGAACCGGTGAACCGTAACGTTGAGA
>NW_003302411.1:0-8730 GCF_000004255.2 Arabidopsis lyrata subsp. lyrata | reverse complement strand
TGAGATCGATCATCGGCGACGGAGATTGAAAATTCTGATAAGTTCTAGGCTTCACGGACCTTAAAAGAAAAGCGTTGAGAGCTGCTTGATTATAAAACGGTTGTTGTTGTTGCTGTTGCTGTTGCTGTTGCTGTTGATATTGCTGAGCCGCTTGAAAATCTGCTAAAGTACGTTTCCCGGCGAATCCATTACCGGCGGAGACTCTGTTTCCGATCTGATCAAGGAAGATTCCAGGAATTTGGTTTCTATACGTCGGTTGAGGATTATTATTACCAACGTTGATTACAGTTCCGGGACCTCCAGGTATAGATCTACCACCACCACCGTGAAAATCCGACCCACCACCGCCGCCGGAGAAACCAGATTCCATTTTTTATTCTCTCAAAAGCTCAGAAAGAAATAAAGAAAGAGATCAAATTTTTAAAAATTACCAAATAATGAAACGCATGATAATATGGAAAGAGAGAAGAGAGAAATTAGATACTCTGAGAAATATACTCTGAGAGAGAGAGAGAGAGAGAGGAAGAAGTTGCTTTCTCTTATGGCATTTTGAGGTGATAGTGACGAAATATAAAAGGAAAGAGTAAGAGGCATTATAACCGTCCGATCAGATATTTAAATTTACGTTAATAACCTTTAAAAAATAATCAGACGGTGAGGATTTGTTATTGAGACTCCCAAACACCTGCATCTGTCTTCTTGTTTCGACGGCAATAGTTTTCACCGTTTTCTAACCGAATGTTTTCTGTCATTTACGAAACCATGAGCTATGATTGTGACACGTGTCTGTTATTGAAAAGATCTGTGGCGTTAGATTGTGATCACAGTCTGTTACGTTATAAATTCTGTGTGTATGTCTGTAACTGAGTTTGAGTTTGGTCTTTTCAAATATTTTGGGTCTTGTGGATACCCTTTGTTTCCTTTCTCTTTTCTTACTTCACAAGATTACCGGCTAATCTAATTAGGATCATAGACCACGTGTCGGTCTTACTTGCAAAATTTTCTTCTTTTTTCCTTATTTTTAACTCGGATACATTCTATAATATTTTTGTTACCGTAATTGAATTCGAGTTATTAAATTGTACGTTTAAATTAATACTAACCATTATGAAGAAATTAATAAATAGTTAGTACTCAATAACTGTTCTAATTACATTCAGGTAATAATAGTCTCAGTTACGTAACATATATTCTCTACAGTGTTTACAATTAATGGAATTTGATTTATAGATCAATTTAATAAATTATTACTTAAACATATTCGTGAAATATCCATTTTCTCGAATGTAACAACTATGAGCTTTCCAAATTTTATCAAAAGATATAAACAGAAAAAACAAACTGTGAGTTTGTAATTTATCTCCTTATGTTTAAATTAATAACTTTAGATTTACTTTAGAATAGCTTTTAAAATCTAAAGTAATAAAAATTTAAAATAAAAGCATGAATGGTACAATGGAATAGACGGTACAAAACATGAGACTCAACAAACAAATTAAATGTGATTACTGCATATCAAGTAGATCTAGCGAAACAAAAACTAAATAACGATTATAATAATTTTGTTCGGTATAATAATTATTAAATTTAAAAATTTAAAAAGTTTTGGATGATGGAAACTTTTTGTTCCACCGCCCTAATTTGGTTGGCATAAACATAACAAACAAAAATTTACATTGTAATTGAACCGCACATCACTATTTAAGAACCGCCTTCACAAATTTTTCTAAAAAATTATGAATGGTTACAAAATGCAGATAATGTAGACCACACTTCAATGTATTTTCCTATATCACCATTCATATACTATAAATACTATCATATTAAGTATATTTTCCAGCATGATAGTTAATTTAGTATTGTATTAAAATATGATTCTTCAATTCAAGTCTATTTATGAAATAATTATAGTTAATAAATATAGTAATCATTTTTTTCTTTTGCCAACCACGAAATAATATGAAAAATTAGACGAAATGAGTTTATAAAATAAGATTGAACAAATCTAACTCTAGCACAACATAACAATTAATATATCTCTACCTACTATTGTAATACATAGTATGGTTTAGGAAATCTCCGTGACAAAAAAAAAAAAAAAAAAAGAAGAACTCAATTTCGGCATATCCATTGAACTTAAAAAGAAGGCCCTAAAAAATAGGAGAAAATAAGAAAACATGCCACTTGGGTTTCAAAGTAGCATCAGAGATTTTTCACATGCAAGTGCGATGTTTCCGTTTCGTACCCTTCTTTTTTTAACCTCTTCCCATAAATCATAAAACAGTGTCACCATGCAACTTTTAAATTGTAGTAAGTTTAGATGACAAAAAAAAAATGTAGTAAGTAAACTATTCGTTCTCTAACTTTTCTTCTAGAGTGATTAAATAATATATAGGGTATTGAGAGATGGAGTTATATACATAATACATGCAATCATTCATATAACGTTTGTCAATATATATTCAAAAATTAAAGTGAGAAAAAAACTAGTTTCTAATCTCAATTCAAAACAGCAAAAGAGAACATGATTTATTTGGAAAACCGTTTTAAATGTTGATAACGAAAAAGTATTAAATTGTGTGTTATATTAATATTGGTCAATTTATGGCATAGATTTATCTTATTCGAGTTGCAAGAATTAATTTTTTAATAACCATTAGCACGAAAATTATGTTCTTATATGGTCATAAATATAATCACGTTGACCTTTGAGAAAAAAGGTTCGCCGGCACCATATTGTATATATTAATACTCATATACTAAGCTAACTCGAATTTTATAAAGCTCTCATTTTCTCGTTCTTTTAACAAAAAGAAACAATAATTGGTTATTTGGTTTTATAATAGCCCTACCTTGACCTTCCATTAGATCATTTTCAACTCCACTCTATTTTTTCCTCTAAATTCTAATATAAAGCAAAATTCTCTTCAACCCTACTCTATATTATACTCTAAAATATAGTAAAAGTGAAGATTGCTCTATATATAGAGCAACTCTATAATTTTCCTCTATTTTTTACACTACTTCTATTTTAGAGTAAGAAATAGAGTAACACATTGGAGAGAATTCTACTCTATTATAGAGTTACTCTATTTTAGAGCAAAAATATAGAACTTTACATTGGAGATGGTTTTACTTTGCCAAGGTTATACACAGAAGAAAATGGATGAAAAATAAAATAAAATTAGCTAGGTTTCAAATTGCCTATGAGAAGGGGTCCCCCAAACTTGTAGAAGCAAATTGCCACTTTAAACAACTTGTTGGCCCTATCGAAAATCCAAAAGCTGCTTATTTAATATTTAAAGCAAATATTTAGATACAAGGATTGACAATATAATTTATTGGGAACTAAGAGTTATGAGTTTGTTCATCACTTTTCTAAGAAAAGGTTTGAACCACAAACTTATATGTCTCAAGATGTAATTTATTGATGTACTTAATTGGATGTACATATTTTGACGTACATTTAACATAGTCGAGATGCTATTGATTTGGACATTTCAATCAATTTCTTATAGATTTATTTAGGTCTTCCAGACAAATATTAAATTTACAAAAAAAAATAGATTTTTGGTTTTAAACGCAAATATGATATTGTTGATCCTAATATTTTTCAACATATAATTTATAATGTGATCCGGCTGATAATACTCTACCGGTATATTGAATTTAGATTAAGACGTAGTTTTGATTGCATTAAACATGATACAGCCTAAATAAATATTTTGAAATACTAATGAAATATAGATACAAAAATTTATTACTGGTAAAAAATAATTATGTAATTTACTGAAATATGTAAATTGAATATTTTTATAGTATTACATAGTTGTTGGAAAGAAAAGATGGTTTTTCTTTCTCTTAAAAACATTTAGTAAAAAAATACCCCGGAAAGAATATTTAATATATAATTTTTAATTGGTCGTTAACCTTTTAGCTTTCATTAATCCAAACGTTTCAACATTATTTTTAACAACTCTTTAATTTCGCTGAGTTGAAACAGTGAAACATTGAATTTGTGCGTGTTATATTGACAATAGCTAGGGAACATCACGGTCGAGAATTGGTGATGACCAAAAAAAGAAGAGAATTCGTCAGCTTTGATTCTACTATTAAATACTCTTTCTGTTTCATAAAAAGTGTCATTAGATACATTTCACACATATTAAGAAATGAGTTAAATATACAAACATACACTTATTTAATATACTCCTAATAATTTAAATACAAAGGATTTTAGTTTTAGATAAAGAGCAAATTTAGATGTTTAGCAGCTCAAAACAGGCTCTCTACTGGCGATCGTATGATCAAATGGCAAGGCGGAGCAGGAACATGTGTTCTTTGTCATAGATGTTTAGAAACCCGGAATCATCTCTTTTTTGGTTGTGATTTCAGCTCTACCATTTGGGCAGCCCTTGCAAAGGAGCTTCTCAAAACTCGATACACAACAGATTGGCTTCTTCTTCTTGACATTATATCTTCCAAACAGCTCAACCGAGTAGAGGGCTTCCTCTTTCGATATGTATTTCAAGCAGTTACCTATACCATATGGAGAGAAAAGAATGGGCGGCGACATGGAGAGAACCCACAAACAGCTGAACGCATCACGGGGTGGATTGACAAACATGTAAGGAATCAAATCTCAGCAGTCCGACTTATGGGAGACAGAAGGTATGACGACGCGTACCAACTCTGGCTTCAAGCTCGCAGCTAAGCTTCAACGGGAGGTCTAGATAGTCAAAATAGTTTCAAATTTTGCTTCAATTTTTGTTTCAACCAACCGATGCATAAGTTGTAAAACCGTACATTTTTTCTTTTGAATATAATTTAACATTGCATTCAAAAAAAAAAAAGAGCAAATTTAGAAATTAGTTACAAAAGTTGCATTGAAAATGTAAAACGATATTTTTAAAAAAATACAAAAATAATTCCAGAACGATATTCTTTATGAAATGGAAGAAATATTAACTATGCAAATTCTGTTTTGCATACTTACATTTAACTCTTGTCTGCAATGATAAAATATACATATAGGTTGTGCTTAATTAATGTTCTTTTTTTTTTTTTTTTTGATCAAAGTGCTTAATGTTCTAACTTTAACCATTTATCCCAAGCTTTCCTAGAATTCTGAATAACTCGCATAAAATAAAACCACAACATAAAGTTTTTTCTTTGACATTTCTTGGTAGGTTGCGTGATGGCAAAAACCTAATGAGTATAAAATTCGCTTAGCAACTATATCATCCATAATACTTTTCACCTTAATTTTATATTTTAAATCTTGACTACTTTAGTTTTATTTTTCTTAATGGTTCCCTTTTTAATTTAACATAGTTTGGTCACCACGTGTCCTACTTGTGCCTTGCCTAACTCGACTCTTCTCCACCATATATAATAAGGAGTTGCGAACACAAATACGGAGTTATAAAGAAGTTCCAGCTTTATTAGTTGTATTTGTATATAACGTAATCTTCTTCATGTATGTTGAGTTAATATTGGTTGGTTAAGATATGTAAACAACTATATCATTATGCGATCAACAATTAAAGCATGTAAATTTTTGGCCTATCACCCAAAATTTAGAGCAAACCACACCTGGCGATAAATTTTTGTTCCATATATAAACCCAAGTTCGAACGTAAATGGTTTGGACTCTGAAGTTGAAAGTTATTATTTTTTGGGAAATTGTTAAAAATGTCCCTTTTGGTGTGTCCCTTTTCAAAAATGCCCCTTTTAGATGTCCATTTTCAAAAATGTTCCTTTTTAAATCTGAAATTTTTATAAAGTTTTATTAGGTTTATAAGGTACTTATGGATTGTAACTACTACTTGAAGACTCGATCCAAGTATTTATAAGGTTTTATAAGGTGTTTTTAAAGGTTTTACAAGTTATTTTAAAGGATTTTTAAGGTTTTTCAAAGGTTTTACAAGATATTTTAAAAGTTTTTAAAGGTATTTAAAATGCATTTATAAGGTATTTATAAAGTATTTATAAGATTTTAGATACATAGAAATGTAGTTTGTGTATGTTTTAATAATGTTACATACATATTTGGGTAAATCTTATATCTTTAAGAACATTTTTTATAAGGTTTTAAAGAAAGGGCATTTTTGAAAAGTGGCATTGAAAAGGGGGCATTTTTGCAAAAGCCCCTTATTTCTTTACACGAAAGAAAAATATTTAATAACAATAATGGCTAAATGATATGATTACTAGAGAAAATATACGAATATATCTACAGTAGAACCTCTATAAATTAATACTCGATAAATTAATAAACACGATAAATTAATAAATTTGGCCGGTCCCGAGTCGGGCCAATGTAAAAGTTAACCAAATTCGATAAGATAATAAGATAATAATTTTTTTGAAATCCCTATATAAAAATATAGTCCCAATAATATCATAAATTAATAATCATGTAATTTTCACACATATATATACTCCAAAAAATAGTTTTAGTGTTTTCCATAGAAATAGCCAAAAAATTTTGTAAGTTTTCATATTTTGAATATGCATAATTTTTTTTTAATAGTCGTATATGTTTTTAAAATACAACAATGGATGTCTTTGTGAATTTATGTATATCGTTTGTATATGTGAATTTTATAATCGTTGTTATTCATTGTCAATATAAATTATTTTTTTCGAAATATTAAGTGTTTAAGGCTAAAACTATAAAATTTATAACATCCAAAACATTAATCTTAGTTAGATCACATTGTTTTAGCTCGTATTTTTTAAAAAAAGTTTTTACAATTGAAACAAAACTTTCTATAAATTAATAAATATTAATTTACGCTATAAATTAATAATTATTAATTTATAAATAAATTAATATCACTATAAATTAATAAAATATCATGGTCCCAACATTATTAATTTATAGAGGTTTTACTGTATATATAATTGTACTTTTTGTAAGGGGAATAGATAGATCATAGATTATATGGGCCTGAATGTGAATCTAGTTTCGTGTAGTGCGTTTTGCACTTATATATATTTTTACAATAATTCTAACAACTTAATGTGTGGTTATTTGGATGATTAAGGCATTGAAACTATTATCTGTACTGCCTTTGGAATCATGCATGCATAAAAGTGAAGAATCGCTTCACATTGTGATTACGTTTTATTTTTGGTGTATTTAGGATGTGGTTTATTTTATTTTATTTATTTTAAAATCCAAAACTTTTTGAAAACATTTCTACAAATTAATTATATCTAATTATATATTGATTCGGTCATTCGATATATTTATAAAATTAGTTAAAATTTATTATTATATTGCACATTTGCACTACATTCTTTTAGTTTTTTTTTTTTTTTAACAATTTTTTTAGTTACCCACTCAAACATTGGTCATATGAAAGTTCTAGTTCAGTTCTTAGTCATATGGAAAATTCCCAACGAGTTGACTCAACACAACCGATTCCGTAACTGAGTTCTTCTTCTTGATCATCATCGTTGCACTTGCTCTTGCTCTCACAATCTGAGTATGCATGGAGCTCGATAATCTCCTGATTCCTTTAGCTCCACCGATCAAAATCGCCGGATTAACCTCGGAGGCTTTCTTGTGTTTTGAGTACAAGAAGAGGGCTACGTCGGGGCTCCGGTTACGAATCCGGGTTAACGGGTCACCGATGAACAATGAGGTTTTAGCGTCGACAAGCATAACGTGTTTGAAACTGCGACTTACTCTACCAAGCAGCATTGGGTAACAAGCCCATCTCCTCAAGCTTATCGGAACTTGATCCATAAACCCGGATAGCGAGTTTTCAGTATCCAACTCAGTCACGTCGAAACCCACTATCGAGACATGAGTCAACTCGGACGAGTTATAATTAGCTCCATGACTCTTCTTCTTCCCCCAAATAGGCTCAGTCTCAGAAGTCTATTTGATTGGACGAATTCGAATGCTTCCGATGAACCTGAACGAGTTTTAAGAAGGAGTTGTTCTCTTCTTGGATCAATGCGGTGAATCTCGAAGCAGAGGAAGTTAATTTTTTTCCTTCTAATTCCAAAATGAGAAATTAAAAGAGAAGAGAGATATAATTAATTAGCAAGTTTGAACGGTATAGCTTTGGATTTGATTACGGTAATTAAGTTCTGGTTCTCTTTCTAAATTTACCAAATTGTAAGTATTTTTTGTACAACATATAATTAGTGAACATGTTACTTGTGTTAACCCAAAAAAGAAAGACGTTATAAATGAAAAAAATTACTTTTAACAGTGCCACACACGCTTCTAGACGACGGAGTTGATAGAAAAGCTTACCACCGCCACACGAAATCCACACATTTCATTCGATATCTCTTGTTTAATTTCTTTCTTTTGCAATTTGTTTTCCACGTGTCCAACCATTTGTTTTCTTTAATTTTCAGTGCTACATCAAAAAACTTATTACAGAGTAGCTAGCTATATGTTCTATGTGGAACACCACATTCTCATTAACGAAACTCTACTTATAAAACTACTTAAGACTTTTCTGAACCATAATATCTGGATTTAATTTTCTATATATTTGCTAAGATAATTTTTTTGTTTGTCTATTTATATACTACTTTTTAAACAGAGAAAATGTGTTTCAATTTTGTGGAAATGAATCGAAACTAGAATTTATGTACTTATACCTTTAGTTAAGCATTTAATCAAAAAGTCAGGGTGGCCGAGTGGTCTAAGGCGCCAGACTCAAGTTCTGGTCCTCGTAAGAGGGCGTGGGTCAAATC
>NW_003302412.1:9862-12995 GCF_000004255.2 Arabidopsis lyrata subsp. lyrata | reverse complement strand
CTTGATCAGGACAAGAGATTGCAGTTTGGATTTTCTCCACATAGTAAAAGTTCTTCTCAAGATACTCTCTCCAATATGTTGTGTCGAACTTGTGAGAACAAAAGGGCGTGGAGATCAAATCATCATTATCATCGTTATAATCTTCATCATCATCATCATCATCAGCAAACTCATAAACATCTGTCTCCAAGCTAATCTCGCTAGATGAATCAGGATTGGGATCAATCACAACTGATTCCAAACCTGAATCCATCAATAACTTCACCTTATTTTCACCCAAACGCTCTGAAACACGAAGCGAATCCCATCGGAGATACATAAGAAGTACGGTCGCATCGGATTTTGATATGCAGAAGATGTCAGAGATTTCATTGATCTGTTTCTTCATCTTTACGCTAATTTCATTTCTCGTTAGAACAGAGTAGGGTTTCCCTCGATCGTGCTCCATCGTTTTCTTGAAAATGACAAAAATAAAAATTAAAAAAAAAAGTCAGAAAGGCAAATCGATAAATTAACAAAGAGCTAGAGAAGAGGTAAAGGATAGGGTTAAGGCTTACTAGTAGCTTGCGCCTGAAACAACAAGATTGAATCGTCCTTTCACTGTCTAGGGTTTGCCATTTTTCACTCTCCAATGGGGATTGGGGATATCGTCAGGCTACAAAATTATTCTGTTTTCGGTATTACATAAAATTTGATAATTAAGTTTTTTTTTTAATTAAGAAATTTGGCCCATTGGAGATTAATCTTGCTTTTAAAAAATGGTGATCTATATTAAGTACAACTGGTATTGTGTAGAGAAAATAGTAAAACTTACATTATTTAAAAGATATTTACGTGCCATTATGATTATTAACATTAAATGTAATTATAATATGCATTTAATTAGTCACTAGGGGAGGTCTCCGCGCCCAGCGCGGGGTTGTATGTTAATTAATACCAGAATTAATAATCAATATTTAGGGTTATCAAGTTAGGGATATTTATTGATTTAATTTTGTCAAGAGTCTAATTTTTATAACGACATTAATATAGAATTATGGTAAAACTCTATAACTTTTGATATATATTATTAGTAATCAACAATTAATAGTGTTTTTGAATCACAAACAATTATTAGTGTTTATATCTTGATATATATAATAGAATTAAATATAAAAAATCTATATATTTAAACCAACAATATATTAGCAACGCCCCGACAGCCGCCACTGTCCATGGGTTCCCACGTCTAGTCTCGGTCTTTAGGCCCATCTTCTTTGTTTTGTCGTACTCTTGATTTTATAACATATTCATGCTTACTCGTTTCTTTCATATTAGCAACGCCCCGACCGCCACTGTCCGTGGGCTCCCCACGTCCAGTTTCGGTCTTTAGACCCATCTTCTTTGTTTTGTCGTACTCTTGATTTTATGATATATTCATGCTTACTCGTTTCTTTCATATTTGTAATGCCACGACCGCCACTGTCCGTGGGTTCCCACGTCCAGTTTCGTTCTTTGAGCACATCTTCTTGGTTTTGTAGTACTCTTGGTTTTATGACATATTCGCGCTTCCTCGTTTCTTTCATATTTGTAACGCTCCGACCGCCACTATCCGTGGGTTCCCCACGTCCAGTTTCGGTCTTTAATTTGGGCCCATCTTCCTGGTTTTTGTTGTATTCTTGATTTTATGACATATTCATGCTTTTAGATTGTATGTCACTGGAGTTTTTCGTAGTTGGAAACAAATAATTGAAAAATATAATCTCTTACCATATCTCTTACCTATCAAGTAAGTCATCTTGCTCTCTGAAGTAGTTATGTACGTAAAATTTCAATGGTATAGAAACAGGCATATCCTTTGTATATTTCGTGTCATATTTATCGTCCCTATTGTAGTATCTTTGTCTCTACCTTCGCCATTGGTCGCTGCGTAACCCTTCAGTTGATCTCTTGTTTATAAAACCCATATAAAAAGTTGTAAGAGAAATATCATTTTCTTAACTGTATCGTATATGTATTTATAGTATATTGATCTGAGATTGCAAAGATGTATGCCTATCAAGAAGCTCTTAGCAAAGTAAACACTGAAGATAGGTACTAAAAATGAGAGGGTTACAAAGAGCAAGTATCTATCCCTTAGAAACCACTATGTGCAACTGAGAATAATTCATATATGTACATACATACACATGTATACAACGTATTGAAGCTTTTAAATTTAAATATCGAATGCTACAAAACTGGAAAATTGCTTGTGGAGAAAGCAATATGAACATGGCCACATATATAACAAATGACCGATTATGCTTGTCGTAGATCATTCTCTTTCAAACCAAAAGTTTTACCTAAACAACATATCAAGTGACTCACAAGAGATACATAAGAGCCATATCCTAAAAATATCCGGCAAAGCAAAAACGCTCCAGGTTCGAGAAGGAAGTCATTGGAAAATTTGAGTATATACCAAACTGGAGAGTAATTCGGCTACATAGAGAGATGTGTTGGCTTTGAAGAAAAAGCTATGTGATGCTCTACCTTTTATTTATGAATTTTATGCTATGAATAGATGTTTTTGTTAGGGTTCAACTTCAGTCTCCGGATTAGAGACTTATATTCATCCGACAAACAATTCGATGTCACAATCAACGCTACAAAATTGGTGGGTTCTCTCTATTAACAAAAAAAAAAAAATTCTGGGTATATATTTTTTTTTTTTTTGTTAGATCCATACGACGAAGAACATGACGAAGAACACCAAAAATTCTCATCAATCCGGTACGTTTGATCTTATTTTTATTAGTTTAACAATTACGGTTATGTCCGAATGTGAAATAACCATGGCTCCAGACTCCTTCACACCATGGCCACATATCACCGGAGTGGAGACGATTTCAAATTCGGAGCTTCTCTTCGCATATAAAATCATACATATGGTCTCTTTGTTTCGGGTTCCGTCTACAATAATTAGTACATATTACAAAACTGAGCTACAAAAGAGCACATTGGATTTTGGTAAACATCAAGATTGCTTCCTACCTTCCAAGAAACATGATAGACTAATTCACATCCAAGACCAAACATTAGCCGCCACATAAAGCCTGAATCAAATTAAACGATCTTAGGATGCTATTCATAATCCGTAAGTTAAAGAGAC
>NW_003302412.1:3483-9762 GCF_000004255.2 Arabidopsis lyrata subsp. lyrata | reverse complement strand
CTCAAATTAACCCCACGAGAGCAGCTCACGCTGTCTGCTGCAGGTGACTCTAGACGATCCCCAGACGTATCAAACAATGAGAAGACAATGATTGATGACTAACCATACAACCGAAGCAAA
This sequence comes from Arabidopsis lyrata subsp. lyrata, assembly GCF_000004255.2. Lineage (NCBI taxonomy): Eukaryota > Viridiplantae > Streptophyta > Magnoliopsida > Brassicales > Brassicaceae > Arabidopsis > Arabidopsis lyrata. The sequence continues at coordinate 9,642 of NW_003302412.1, read as the reverse complement.
GCCATAAACAGACACGAAAGTACTAAAGAGCCACAACAGCAGTGATACAACATTTGGGTCCTCACACTGGAAACAATGACGTGCTTCCATAAATCCAATCTAGTTTTTATGGAAAACAAACCTGCATTCATAATAAACACTACTATTAATTAATATTTTTTATGCAAGAATTAAATGGCAGTATAAAAAATTCAATGGTTAATGCCGAAAAAAAAGCAAGGATTAGTTATGATATCAAATCAAAATTAAATATCAAGCAAGGTATTTACATAAAATTAAGGCAGTGGAGGATCTAAGAATTTCTTATATGACAATATCTACAACTAAACAAAGAAAATTTATATATTTTTAAAACAGAATCATTATTTGTTTTTTTGGTAAGATTAAAACCGAATCATTATCATATTAGTAAAATTATCATTTATTTATTATTATCCACGTTAATTTAAAAGTTTAAGAGAATATCTGATTTTTTCTCATAAAATGATGGAATAATAACATAACTCTTTTAGATTTATAACTATATTTCACATTATCTTATTAAATCTATTAAGATAAATATATTTCTTTTTGAAAAATATAAATAAAATGATAATATAATTATTATAGATTTACAATTATATTATTATCCATGTCAAAATTTTAAAACATTTTACTTTTTTCTCACATAGGAAGATAGAACAATAACGTAACAGTTTAAGATTTACAACATAAAAATAATATCAGAATTGGAACGCCAAATCATAATCAACACAATTAACACAACTCTAATGGGAAATTAGAGTTATCTTGTGATTAAAATACTAAACAAACAAAACTAACCGAAACAAAACAAAAGTCTTCCTTTCAAAATCATTAACGTGACGGATTGCTGACTGATTAAGTTGAAGTTTTAGGCATTTAAAGATCTAGAAAGATGATTAAGGTTAAACATTTTTAGTTATTTTAAACAACGTTTGAATGTTGACAAAAAAAGAAGAAGAGAGTGTTGGGACCATCGGGAGAGACAACGTTGAGCAGCTGCGAAAGAAGCCAACGTTGTCTATTATGTTCCTCACAGTGTTTGATTTGACTTTTGATGACATTACACTCCTGTCCACTTGTTGTCTCGAAAGTTCATGCAATGGAAAATTATTAAACAAAACAATTTACTTTTATGTATAAATCCTAGGGAAGAACCGATCAAGCTAAGATCAATGGTTGTGGTTTTAGTACCGTATACTTCTCAAATATACCCGTTGAATAACGGAAATCCGCAAGACGGGGAGGAGACGAAGTCAACCTAGCTGGCAAAGGAGCTAACCCAGCTCCTTTGGTCTTATTTATGGTCATATGTATTTAGCAAAATATGGTATACAAACCGAACCAATCAACAACAAAACCTGGTTTTAAATTGTTGTATATTTCTCAAAAGTCAAAACCCATAATAACCAATGGAACAGAAGAAGCTAATGCAGAGCATACTTACGCTTGGAGTAAAGAGTGATGCAAGCTTCCATTGGCACACCCGAAAATGCATCAGAGCATGGAAAGAAACCTAAAAACCAATAAATTAAACAATAATTAAATCTTAGTGCATGGAAAACGAATCCTATACATACCAAAGTCCGAATCTCAGTACCTTAGAATGACCTCGATACCAAAAACTTTAAGTTACTACTTCCATATATGTAATATTTTAGTTTGGGGAGAGAGATTGGCAACGAAGAGTAATTCCTGAATTTAACAGCCAAGTTTATTATCCCGAATCTAAAGAGAGGAATACTTAAATTGTATTAACGACAAAAATTAGCCTTCTCTGAAGATTCATCCCTGAAATAAGTCATCTTTCTGACTTTGTGGCAACTGTATTATCAAAAGTTGAGTGTTTCTTCTGAAAAAGACATATTTGAAAATAATAAGAACATGTACCTCAACAAAATCGGGACGTACCTCATCTTTTTACAACAAAAAGAAACATACCAAACCATCGATGATTACCTTCTCAAAAGTTGAAACCAAACTTTTTGATTATAAAAATTGATTAGTGGTGAAAATAGTGAAAGCATAAATACAAAAAAAAAAAAAAAAATCAAATTTGTACATATAAACTATAAGATCACCTGTTTATTCATTGAATTAGGTCCAAATTTTCCATACACCAGTTCACATCGTCCCCTCCATACATCCACCCTACAATAAAAAGAAAAATTAAAATTAGGTAGAAGCAAAAAAAAGTTTGAAAAAAAAGAACAAAAAAAACAAGGGTTAGTTATGATCTGAAATTGAATACCATGAGCAAGGTATTTATATTGAATAGGAGGCTGTGCATGATTTAGGGTTTCTAAATTTTTTGACGATAAATACAAAAAAAGAAAAGAAAATTTACATATTTTAATAAGCAAATCACTATCATAATAATAAATATTTGTAAAACTGACATTTATTCATTGTTATCCATGTTTATTTAAAATAATATTTACTTTTTTCCGTAAAAATATAGAATAATAACAACTATTTTAGATTTACTACTATATCTGATACTATCTTATAAAATATATTAAAATTTAAGGGAAAATTCCTTTCTGTTTCAAAAATAAGGCGGAACAATAATATAATTTTTGATTTACAATAGATAGACATGCATGGTATCCATATGCGTCATGTCACGATGAGCCATATTTTTTTCCAAAACTCGATCTAATTGCTATTATGTGCAAAAATCACCGCCGTTCACGTTCATGTTCACGTTAGCACTCCATACCTTAATTCACACGTAAACCTCTCTGCCTATCTCTGACTTCAGCTCTCTTATCTTCGAGTCTCCCCAAGAAAGTTTTGACACCACACCAACATTTCATTCGTCAAAATTAAATCGAGTTTGCACAAGGTTACAACCGATTAATAGGTGGTCTTCTACCTTCTATTTACGATTTTATGCTATGAATATATGTTTTTGTTAGGGTTCAAGTCAATCTCCGGATTAGAGACTTATAATCATCCGACGAACAATACGATGGCGTGATAACCGTTTCTAAATTGGTGGGTTCTCTTTCATTGATCTACATATTATTTTTTTTGTTTGTTTTTTTTTTCAAATATTTAGATTGAAACGACGACGAACACGACGATCATACCAAAAAATTTCATCTATTCCGGTACGTTTGATCTTTATTTTAATTAGTTTAACAATTAATAGCCGTTGATGATTAATTTCGGATATCTAAATCTTATTAATTTGAGTAAGGTTAGAATAGTAATTTTTTATGTTTATATTAATGCTCCGATTAATAATTTTCGGATATTTGACATTATCATCTTAAATATATCAATATTATAATAAATATTTTCCTTTTCCGATTTTTTTTTTGGTATAATTCCTTTTCCGATAAATTATGAAACGGATCTGTTTACACAAAAGGTAAAAAAGAAAAAAAAAAAAAACAAACCCATCAACCGTCTCCATTCACACGTTTCTTCATTATGATCACGAATTCACGTTCATGGAAGCTTCATCATACATTAACACTTACAAGTTTCTTCGTCGAGTTTTTATCCAAGGTTTCTTCGTCAACTCTGTATTCAAGGTAATAAATATTTGTTCTTTTCATTGGTTAGAATTATAGGGTGCAAGATAGTATTGACGTCTTAAAGACATAACATGGGCAAGATACTATGAGACGCTTGACTATTCTGCTTCGACAGATCAACATGTGAAATTCTATCACTAAATTATTAGATCTCTGTTATTGCTATGAATATATGGTTTATGTTAGGATTTCAAGTTTTGCCTTCGTTTAGAAGAATTATATTCACACGACGAAGAACACGATGAATTCGATTAAAGCTTCCTAACTGGTACTTCGTTGTTCCTTTTTTTTTTTGGTTAATTATCATGTTTATTGTTTCCAAAATTATTTTTTCCTGGTTAATTCCGAAATTCAATTTAATTTTTCCAAAATTAATTAGATTTCATTAAGGGTAATTAAGTAATTACGTAAAATCAAGGACTCAACAAGAGCCGAGAGTCCGACACGTCAGCAAAAACACTTCTCAAATATTGTTATATATAGATTCCGAAATTCAATTTAATTTTTCCAAAATTAATTAGATTTCATTAAGGGTAATTAAGTAATTACGTAAAATCAAGGACTCAACAAGAGCCGAGAGTCCGACACGTCAGCAAAAACACTTCTCAAATATTGTTATATATAGATATCTAAGAACAACATTTTGAATTGAAAAAGTCCTAATTTAAGGTTGTTACATAATTAAAACAAATTATATCATTTAATAGTCTAAAACACCATAATTGATTAATGTAACATCGTATAAATTTAATGTTACTAAATAATTAAGGATATAAAAAAAATTAATTTTGTGTCGAATATACATCTTTAGTGATAAATAATTATTTAATTATTAATTGATATTTTGTTTTAGAAGACCCATATTTCGAGTCTTACTTCTAAGATCAATCATGATTTTTGGGACGGAATTTAATAATTGGTATAAAATAGATATATGGCGCGAAATAGATATGTGGTTAGAAATGTGAAACTTTTATATATTTTTAAATTTTATTTAGTAATCTAAATTTATACTATGTAAAAAGGAATCAATTATGGTGTTTTAATGGTTAAAACTTATCATCGTATTAGAAAATCAAATTTCGAGTCTTCCTTCTACAATTCCAGTCACAATTTTGGGGGTGAAATTTTATTTTCGGCACAAAATAAATATATGGCACGAGATAGATATATGGTGCGAAATAGTTTTTGTATACTTGAAGATTATTTTTATAATCTTCAAGTATGGCTAAAACTTATCAGGGTACTAAGAGAAAAGATTTCGAGTTTTAATTATAAGATTTCATTCATGGAATTTGACTGTAATTAAATGTTTTTATATAATGGCAAGAACATGATGTTTCATATACAAAGTTTTGAAGATTCGATTACACTGATCAGTGATCAGCTCGAAATCCTCGATTATTAAAAAAAAACATAAAATGGAATAACAATGCATTTCATAAAAGAAGAACTTTTCCTTTTTGAGTAAACTCAAATTTGGTCAATGGCCTAGTTGGAATCCGGTGCAGGGAGCTGCTTGCTCTCAAGGTAAGATCTCAGAATATAGTTCCCGTACATCTCTTGATCACGTACTCCTAGTCTGTCAATCGTTTTTGGTCCAACAGAAGCTCCACAATCTTGATCAGGACATGAGATCACGGTGAGGTTTTCCTCCAGAGAGTAGAAATTTTTCTTAAGATACTCTCTCCAGCAAGTTTTGCAGAACTTGTGAGAACAATATGGTGTGGAGATGAAATGATGACGATCTTCTTCTTCATCATACTCTTCATCATCGTCGTCATCATCGTCGTCATCATCGTCGTCATCATCATCATCATCATCCTCATCCTCATCCTCATCATCCTCATCCTCATCCTCATCCTCATCCTCATCCTCATCCTCCTCATCATCATCATCATCCTCATCCTCATCCTCATCCTCATCCTCATCCTCATCCGCATCACCATCACCATCACCATCACCATCACCATCACCATCACCATCACCACCATCATCATTGTTATCATCATAATACTCATCAATATATTCATCTTCAGTCGTAGAGCAAATACCACAAGATGATATAGATAAATCTATAGTCGAATCAATCACAACAGGTTTCAAACCTGATTCCGCCAATAACTCTTCCCTTCTTCCACCGAGCTGCACTGCAACAAGACGCGGTTTCCATCCGAACTGCATGAGGAGGTGGATCGCAGTGGATTTATCTGCGCACAAGATTAACATGTTCTTGATCACTTGCTCCATCTTTTCCTTATCCTCATCTCTCAAGCAGGGTCCTTGTTGATCGTTCTCCATTGTTTTCTTGACAAAGACAAAAACTAATCATAAAGATAAATCGAAAAATTACCAAAGAGCGAAAGATAAACTTGTAAAGAATAGGGTTAAGGCTTTTACTAGCTAGTAGCTTGAGCCTCAAACAAAAAGATTGAATCGAAGGTGAAGAGAGATTCTCCCTTCTCCTTCTATTGGGCTAGATCGAGATACAAACTTATTCTGTTTGTGCTCTATTTATAGTTTGATAATCCAGTTTTTCAATTACGAATATTGTCCCATTGGATCTTAATCTTACCACAAAATGGTGATT
>NW_003302412.1:0-3383 GCF_000004255.2 Arabidopsis lyrata subsp. lyrata | reverse complement strand
ATGTCTAAGGTGAATTTTTCTTTTTGGGCACAACCTATATACAAGTTTATTTAATTCACCAACAGATGGCTCAAACTAAGTTAGGTAAAAGACATTATTTGTCCAAAAAAAGATTCAAGAACATGAAGAAAACTAATCTCAAAAGAGTCTAAAGAAATTAAGAGAGCAAAAGAATTGTATAAAAGGCTAAAACCTTTAAATAAAGAATTATAAAAGCTTAGGTTGCAAGTTTCATGTTACCTAAATCTTTTGTTTATCTTTAAGAAAACCTAGGGGAGGTATTCCACTAAATATTCAAAAAAGATTTTTGTTCTTTATGTCAAATCTCTTACTATGGAACTAATGATTTAATAATGTCTTCTAAAATCTAGTCTTATTGAATTTGGAATATACTTAAAATTATTAAAACTAATTTAAAATATGATGTTATTGAATCAAAAACCTATAAAAGTAATTAAATGATAACCCGGTTTGTGTGCGCGCGAAATAGAGACATTTGTAGATTAATTCAAAATAGTATTAGTTAAGGAGTACTAGAATAAACTTTTTAAGGAATTTGTCTTGAAAGAAGAAGATTATATATGGATTATATATATATATATATATATATACATATATATATATATATATATATATAACCTAATTTAAAAATGAACATTTACATATAATGACTTTGTGTGTGTTTATTGTTGGTTTAACTTGAACCTTTGATTGTCTAGTTGATTTTGATAGATAAATTAGTTGATGTACTGAACTATGCACGGGATAAACGGATATATTTTATATGATGTTCTTAGATTTGTTTTGCGAAACTAAAAGGATATATTATTGCAAGGTAACACGAAAATATGAAAATTTTGAATACTCATGTCTTTAGACTTTAGCATAAAAAATATTTTTAATTCACGTTAGTTTGACCTATTCCACCTAAAAACGTATATATATATATATATATATATATATATATATATATATATATATATATATTTCTGAAGTATTAAATATATAAAATCGATTTGGGCAAATATATTAGAAACCCAAATTTTAAATTTTACTTGCATATCACGATTTAACATATTTTATCGATGAAAATGAACCCATATTAAACGATCTTTGGTAGTTATGGATGTTCGTAACTATTGATTATCAAAATTCAAAACTATAAACACAGTAATTGTAAATTTGCTTATATATCTATACTCTATGTATGAGTCTTATTAAGGGATTATAAATGGAACACATACAACTAACAAGCCATACTAATATACTATGATTGATCTTTTTGAGAATACTCGTAGTTTTTTAATCATATATATGCTACATATATTTCGTGATTACGAATTCTTTTGTCATGTGGTCTGTGGATAAAAGATGAATGTTTTTTGACTTTGTAAATTGACGTATAATGGAACTGGCCAACAAGACATTAGTAGAGGGTAAATAAAGAAACTATTAGTTCTTTATAATTTTGCCTAGACGCTCATCTAATTCTTATAACCCGTCAAATGATCTCAGTTAACTGAAATCATGTTACTACCCAAATATTTATAAAAAGATTTATTTTATCCAGTACAATAATCCAAAATGTGAATACGCGTGGTACGAAAATTGTTTGTAATCTACGTACGCTAGTTTGACACGTCTTACGTAGAAGTGTAATAAGAGAACTTGCAAACTATTTTTTTCCCATTTAGTCGATGTTAGAAAAAGAAATACAAAAAATGTTTAATGCTTTTAATTTTTTTGAAAAGGAAACAAAAAAAAAGTCTTCCATTTATTGTTATTATAATTTTTTAAGTTATTATATATGTATATACAGTAAAATATCGATAAATTAATAATGTTGAGACCAGAAAATTCAATTAATTTATAAAGATATTACTTTATTGATAAATTAATAATTATTAATTTGTATAGAGATTTTTTCTAATTTTGTACTTTCTTAAAAAAAATTCTATCTAAAAAGCATTTTTTTCTTTATAATCAATATTAAAAAAAAACAAATTACAAGTAGAAAAGCAATTATTAAGTTTAGAAAAGAACAAAAATATTTTCGATTAAGTAAAAATATTAGAAATGAACTTTACCAAAAAAATAATACAAATATAAGAAAAAAGAACAATAGTAGAGTCAAATTTCATTAAAACTGTTAAATATAATATTTTTAAGGACTCGGGCCATTCCGAAAAGCCTTTGATTCTTTTCTAATATCTTCGTTTAATTGAGAGATTTGTTTAAAAATTTTTTTTAATAGAGTTAAAAACCCTAAACCTAGCTTTCTAATTGTGCCTTACTATAAGTCTTATGATTTTATATTTTATTTGGTGCGAGATTAAACAATTTATTGGGATTATTTATTTGATTTTCAACTTTAAAAAAAAAAACTGAATTGGCTTAGTGGTTGTTTCATAAATATATTCTAATTTTTTCGAGAGATATTACAAATTATTTGTTTTTTTTTCTCGAAAGAAAAGTCCTAAAAGGTCCGGAAAAGCACTGTAGCCAGACCAGACTTCAAAATATAGATTTGGAATTTTTACGGGACAGACCGGACCGGACCAAGCTAACCCGATTGACATATATGTCTCGGCTATTCATGATATATATATATATATATATATGCTTTCTAAGTGCAAAAATTGTCTATATATATATATATATTTTTTTTTTTTTTTGAGCAACGAATTGTCTATATATTCTAAGAGAAATTTTCAAAGAGTTACGTACGCAGCGGAATGATATAATGCCTAGAATGTTCAGTAAATTGTAACCACTTAAGTTTTTTTCCAAAGATATGACTGATTACAAACTAGATGAAGTAAAAAAAAAAATTTAAAACGAATTCCTAAACGATGTACCTTTGAATTATAAGAATATCTGAAAAACACCACCAAATCTAAAATCTAAAATCCACCATAACAATTAAAATTCTCAATCCATAAGACCTTCCTTAGTTAAGAGATAACCCACTTAGCTCCACACGAGCTGCAATATCATCACTGCACATCGTACACTCCTTATGGAACCAAGTGTTTCCAAATGTGCAGCGATCACAGAGCCAAAAAAGACCACCATAGTCGGTGTAGGACTTCACCTTCACGTCGTCCAAACCTTCTCGTAAAGTCTTGATGAAATGATAAAAGTAGTTCCCAATGTTGATAGTCTCAATCGTTACCTTATGCTTGACGCAACAAAAGTTTTCAGAAGTAGCTGACGAGGCTCTTTCTATCTCCTCATTTAGAGTCTTTGAGTAACCCTCCACAAGTGAGGTCGCGCTCGCTTGCAGGAATCGCAGGTATTCCCTCTTCGACATCTCATACTCTGTGTGGAAGTAGTCGTACACGCAGCTCCATTTAAGAACTTGTCTGCATTGACAATCAGCA
>NW_003302413.1:12386-14150 GCF_000004255.2 Arabidopsis lyrata subsp. lyrata | reverse complement strand
TAACCTGTTGCGAACTGATGTCAGATACTAACATTGTTCCTAAAAATTGATTTTAAGATTCCTAATGATTTTTCAAAGAATAATTAACAAACCCTGGGTGAAGCACATGCCAAAAGCATAAAAAATAGAGACTGTAGCAGTACATGACTAAGACACCATACTTTCTTTCATTCCATAATTACGACTAGACTATCTAAACGTAACTATTAAGAGAGTGATAATACCTCAATCGAGCCCAGGTTAAGCAGTCTTGGAAGGTCTCACACTTCTCCTTGTCAAGGCACTCAAGAATCCTCTCCAATGTGTCCCTCGCCTGAGCATCACCAGCACTCATCATTGAGTTAGTGTACTCAACTGGGCTAGAGAGATATGCGTTCACTTCAGCGGGAGTCTTCTCCAGCAGACCCTCAAACTCAGAGCGAGCCCAAGTTAAACAGTGATCAATGTTATGCGGAAACGAATGCACTGTACACATGGGGGCTTGTTTCTCTGGTGGGTCCCTTGAGGCACCGTAATTTTCAGTTAGATGTGGGATAACCATCTGTGTGTTGCACTTTGCACCAAGAGTTCCAGACTCAAGGAGAGGCTTCTGGAAATACAAGCACCTCGAATCAACATAGAGCCTCGCATTGACATTATCCAGTGCATTGACGACAACAGTTAAGTTCTCCCAGAAGGCATCATCAAATACATTCTCAGTCTCAGCGCCAACACGGTTTTGCAGGGCCTCAATGTTGAAGCGGGGATTTATAGCAGCAGCAGCCGAAGCAGCAACTGTGGATTTAGCCTGTCCGATGTTCCAGTCACGGAACAGAAATTGACGACTGAGGTTACTCTTCTCAATTATATCATCATCTGTCACTGTCAGCTTCCCTTGGCTTCCACAAGAAACCCCCATCAGAGCCATATTTTTCAAGAACTCACAGCCAAGAGCACCAGACCCTACTGTGAAAACTTTAGCATCTTCAAGTTTCTTCTGGAACTTGGCCCCAAATACAGATATTTGGGCATCATACCGGCTGTTTCTTGGTGCAAAGTCACTCGAGTCCAGAGGTTCAGTGGGTAGTGACTCCACTGAATCAAAGTAGAAAAACTGATAATAAAAAAAAAAAAGAATTTCAATATTAGATCCCAATACGAAACTATAAACAATATGCAAGTGTCAAAAAAAGAGTAAGCAGCTGTAACTTCACGCAACATAAACATTAGAAAAAGGGGGATACGTAAAAGATAATGTTTCTACATCCTTATTTACTTTATCTAAACAGCTTTTTTTTAGCTTCTAATATATGAAGAGAGCTTTGGATTTTATTACTCTTGGGTGCTTTTCAACTTTTGTCTTGTTACTTTGATTCGGTTTTAACAAGAGAGAGCTTTGGGTTTTAATTCTTGTGTTTAAAATTCTTAACTCGAACAGGGAAATTGGCAATTTGGCATGCAAAGACTAAAATACGTGTTCCCACAAGTCTATAGAAAATAAATATTACCTGGAAGAGAGGATGAAATTTTCCAGAGCAAGCTTTAACAACCTCCTGTCCAACAATACCGCCAAACATTGCAGCCATGGGATTCAGGACAGCCTTGGCTCCAAAGGAAAAGTGTCGTAGAAGCTTCTGGTCAACATTCTCCACCTTTAAATCACCCTGCCCGGTATTGATGGCTGTGGCAATCGATATAAGCTTCTGAGCGTCCTCTTCTGAGCCAGCAACAGGAAATCTGCCAGCTTCAGCTTTAAAATGATCAAGTGCCTGGAATGCTAAGTGA
>NW_003302413.1:9057-11731 GCF_000004255.2 Arabidopsis lyrata subsp. lyrata | reverse complement strand
TCTACAACTCTTTCAATCATGCAAGGTCACAGACTTCACACCAGCAAGAATAAGATTCTTGCCTGTAAATTCTGAATAAAGAAGATTTACGTTGAAGAATTCCAACAATCACAGCTTCTAATAACAACGCATACGATATACATACCAATCTCGGCACCAAGACCGTGCATCCCCGAGATGAGAACATTGGAAGCAAAGAGACGCCTCATAGTCTCACGACCATAGACGGCGAGCTGCCGACTATGCAGATCTTCATCAATCTCCTGACGGTTCGAATTACCAAAAGCCATGTCGATTTGGTGAGCGACGCTATCGCCGTGAAATCCGCTACTACTACTACTACTACCAGAAGCAACAATCGAAGACTTATTATCAGACGAAGAAGAATCAGTGATATCGATACGGCGTTTCTTAGATGATGCTAAATCGGAACCGATGATGCTATTATCGTTCTTATCGTTAGCTTCACTAGCTCGCTTGTGAAGCATAAAGTGATGAAAAAACCTGGACAAAACATGAGAAATTCCCATTAGATTTAGAACAGTGAAACAACAGGTTTGGAATCCGATCAGAGAATTGAAATACCTAACCCTAAATCTGGGAATGATTCTTCGGAAGCTATGAGAAGGAAGACGAAACGTACCTTTGAGGAAAGCAGACGAGAGAAGATTGGAATCGGAAAAGAGAAAAAAAGTTTGAGATCTGAAAATTGAAATTGAAGTGACGAATTTTGCAAAAATCTCAAGAGATTTTATTATAGAGAGACGAACGAAGGAAAGGGGGTTCGGTTGTGGGAATATAAAACGACGTGGTTTTAACAGTTAAGGTTTGATTTGTCGCTCTTTATCCGCGTGATTGTGACGGCAATTCTCTGACCGGGGGACACGCGTGCGTCACTATTTCGACGACCAGATCCGGTTTAGTCAATTTCTTATGGATCCTTCTTATGAATCTGTATTAAAATTTGGAATATTGCTCCTTTTTTTTTTTTTTAATTATTACACAAATTTAAAAACCTCACATTTTCTTTTATATAACTGGATATTTTACTTTTTCTATAAATAAAGACTCAGATTTTTTATTTATTAGAATTTGATTATTGGATCAAATTCCCAGCTATGAATATCCAATTTTTTTTACTTTTAAGAAGTGCTTAATTTGATGAGGAATTCCTTAAGTTTTATGTATGGTTTTCTTAAAAATCATAATATCATAAATACCAAAAAAGAGAAAAGAACCAAAAGGGCTGTCAAAAAAAAAAAAAAAAAGAAAAGAACCAAAAGGATAACACAAAATATGAAATATGTCTAGTTAATGCAATAATCTCACATTACCAAAAAGCAACATATAGAGGAAAAGAAAAGAAAATCTTGTGAGAATTAGCATAAATTTATAAAATTCAATAATCAGGAAAATATATGAATTGGGCCCAATTCATAAATTAGTATTTTGTGGGCATTGGCCCAATTATGAGTACAACATAAATCCATAATGGCTCTATAATCTCCTAATTTGGCTCTTTTGTCATTTTGTGATTCTCTATCACACTCACCGTCAAAATTGCCATCGGGATCAAGATGAGAACCGATAAAAAAAAAAATCAATTGCCAATAGTTAAGACTCTTTGTGATTCGATTACATTCACCACCAAAATATATAGATACACAATCAAATCTCAAACATACCAAAATTCTTGAAAATGCTAATTATATACATTGTCTAATAGTGTTAATTCACCTAGATTCAACTTTCCTCATCTTCTATCTTATTTGCGGAACTTATATGCATTACAATTACCTCGTGATCTTCTCATTGCGGACCAAAACCGTTAAACCTTCTAAGTTATAGTTCAAAGACACTTTTGTTTCAGTTGAACTCTAATATCACTTTGTAATGTGCATTTCTCTGCACACCTTTAGTATATGGCACTCATATTCCTTTAACGATCAATATCAAAGTTGAAAGATTTGTTAACTAACATTGCATATATATCACTATAAATATTAGTTTGTGGTGGCATCGTCTGCATATATAGACTGAAATTTTATTTTTTAATCATTAATTTTATGAGCTTTCAAATACTAAGTGGATACTAAAAAATGGAAAACAAACAAATCATATTGTTTTATCAAATACTATATGATTTGATTGGTGCTTAGGCTGATGGTGAAAGAAAAAGAATCCGTGTGACACCGTATAACTAAAATATTTAACGTAACTTTTAAAGTGTTTATATTATGTTTAGGTGTTAACTGGATGCTGAAGAAACGTTTAATTAAACCAAATCATGACAAGATTGTATAAAAAACCAAACTAGTCATGTTTTCGAACGCCTAAACACCTATCTAAAAATGTTAATGCATCTATTTTCTAGTCTAGAGATCTTTATTAGTAAATAGTTTGGATATGTGCGAGCAGTGGCGGATCCAGAAGCTGTTTTTACCTGGGGCACAATTACGTTTTAGCATAAAAAATTAAAATTCGAAAACCGATCGGAAAAATTCGACTTCAAAATCGAATCGAATATTCATAAAATTTCTAACAGATTCTAAATGTTTTGAACGGAATTATCCAAACCAAACAAAAAATTAAATATTATACCCTAAAACCCGAAATAAAATTATATATCTAAAAATATTAGTTACATTTAGTTATAATTTTATAACAAAAAATA
>NW_003302413.1:5455-8594 GCF_000004255.2 Arabidopsis lyrata subsp. lyrata | reverse complement strand
AAATTAAAAAGAAATATCTAAATAACCTAGATATCCAAAAATCATTAGTTATATTTATCACAATTGTACAATTGTTTAACCAAATTTTATTAAAATTGAACCAATTTTTATTATAATTGAACAATTATTAGCTTTTTTTCTTTTTTTTCGACCGATCCGAGTCCAACATATATCCGAACCGCATAGTCATAAAACCTCAACGGATAATAAACTCTCCTATCCAAATTATCCATATCCGATCCAAAACCCAAAAGCACAAACTTAGACACAACCTTAATGAATTTGATAAATTTTCAGAAATTATTTGTACATGAGACATAACCTAATAAATTTTGAAAAATTTATTAGCTTTAATACATATATTAGTTGAGCAAATGAAACAAAAAAAAAAAAAAAAAAAAATTGAGAAATGAGTATGGGGCACGTGCCCCACCTCTCCTCTACCTACGTCCGCCCCTGTGTGCGAGGTGGGTCATTAGCACCTATCAAAGAGAAAAAGGAAAAACAAAGAAGCACCAACCAATAATTTTGGTTTTGAGGTAAAGGGTTTTCCAAACCAATAATTCAAATCAATTAATCCATTTTTTATATTTCTGATAACAACATTGTGGGGGCAACGATATTGACTTATCTTTGCGTCTTAATTATGATCGTTAGACAGTGCCATATAATATTGTGATCGGATACTGATTGCTTCATGCTTTACTTTCATCATCTATATAGATTTTACTAAATCAATGATGACCATATCATGTCGGTGCTCTATTCATGACTATATCATATCATAAAAAAAGATGATCTAAGATTTCTATGACACAATAAGTTGAATACATCAACTTTTGACCGAAAAAAAAAGGAAGAAACTAGCATACATTAGACCATAATTATCGCTGTATCTGAGAGCATGTTCTTAGATTTTAAAATGACTAGAATTTGGGTTTTGAAGGCTAAGATCGGGCGAAGTGGTCTTGGGCTGGATCAGTTCTTGGCCCGCTCTCGCTGTGACGTGGCATGCGCGGATTGGGTAAGAATTTTGATATCGAAAATATTTTTTCATTTGGGGCAAAATCGTTTCAACACTAGGGTTCTGTTTCTCTCCAGCCTCTCTCGCGGCGATTGTTGCCGTCGTCGATAGTTGGCCGATTTCGCACCGATTTCCGGTAAAATCGGAGCCTAATCGATCTTTGCTTCGTTCTCTGCTATCCCTTCTCGTTATTCCTTTTATTTTCCTCTTCTTTTTGCTGATACACCATCTCTAGGGCGACAAAGATCTCCGACGATCTCGAGGCCACATCCGACTTCTCCGATTGATTTCGCCTCACCCATCTGGTGTTTCATCGTTTCCTCTTTCTCCCAAAGCCGTAGGTACGTGTTCTCCGAAAGTCTGAGATTTATCGTTTCATCGTTTCATCCGAAAGTCTGAGATTTAGAGGATTTTGTTTTAGAAGTCGATGTAGGTTTAGGTTTGGGTTTAGTATATGGGTTTTGTTGCTTGTTGTTCTCATTAGAAGAAAATTAGGTTTACAAATAACAATGACATTCGAGTTAAACTGTGAGAGTTATAGTTTTTTTATGTGTATCGTGTCTTTTTTGCTTGATTAAACTGACCAAAAGTGTTTGTTTTGGTTGTGAGACATGTAGGTGAGGTAGCTCTGAAGTTTAAATCGGAGTAGCAACACCAACAACCATTTCCTGCCAACTATAAGGTAATTCCCTACTCAATATAGTTGTGATTAGCTGCTGAAGTTTCTAGTTTAGAGTTCTTGTTCTTGTTTTCTGATGATTGAGTAAACTGGAGTATGTATGTTGTATGTCTCTTGTTTTCAGATAGTTGAGTAGTGCTTTGTTAATAAGTGGTGAAACCTATTCCTCTTTGAAGTTAACGAAAGTGTGTGTTACTTGGGAGGATAACATTCAAATTTACTGAACTTTTCCTTTACTTGTTATTTGATGATTGAAATGGTGGCTGGTTACTTTGGATGTGATGAATGAGCTTTCTTGGTTGTAAACAGACTAGTAATGTCTGTTTAACTTTCTAGTTGTGGAAAGTTATAATAAATACTGATCTGACCTTGGTAGTTCAAGGTTAGCTCTAGTTATGAGTTTGCTACTTTAAAGCTTTTTTGGTTTGAAAGTGTCTTTATACCTGATTTGATTGTGTTAGGTAATGATACTTTAAGACTAATAACTAGTTTAACTTACCTCTATTAAACCAGAGGTATGTTAAATTCATTCTCTCCTATTCTCTTTTCTTCTATCATATCTCCTCTTTGAATCTCTCCTTTTACCTAAGCTTTTACTTCTCTTCCTTCTATTAAGCTGTCGGATATGGATTCAAATGACCATCCAAATAACCAGTGTCAATCTCAACCATACTATAGTCTCCAAAACTTCCCTTACGGCAAATTTTCTTCCAATGCAAACATTTCCTTCTCTCAAATCCCTTCTTTTAGTTCACAACCGAGCTCACCACCAGTTCAAGCTGCAAGTCAACCAGAAAAGACACCAAGGGAGAGAAGGATTTGGACCAGCCAGGATGATCTTGTTCTTATAAGCGGTTGGTTATACACATCAAAGGATGTGATAATTGGGAATGACCAAAGGTCAGGGGCCTTTTGGAAGCGCATAGGAGAGTATTATGCTTCTAGTACTCATGTACTAAATGGGGCTGAGCCAAGGCTCCCTGACCACTGTAGGCAAAGATGGCAAAAAATCCAAAAGATGGTGGCCAGGTTCTGTGGATTTTATGCTGAAGCATTTAGTGAGAAAGCTAGTGGCATGAATGATTTGGACATTATCAACAATGCTCACCAACTCTACTATAAGCTGTACAAGAAGAAGTTCAGTTTAGAGTATGCATGGAATGCGCTGCGCTACGAACCAAAATGGTTGAACTTGGAGCCTATGAACCCTACTCCAAAGACAACCAGCTCTAACAAAAGAAAAGCCGATGATGCTCCACCATCTGCTGGATCAAATGTTTTTGAGGAAGAGAGCAGGCCACCAGGAATAAAGGCCATGAAAGCCAAGAGGAACAAAGGGAAAGGCAAGGTTGGACCAGCTTTTGCGACTGATGATAACATCTGGGAGAAGAAAGAGAAGGATATGGCTCAGAGGGAAAAACTCCAAAAGATGTCTG
>NW_003302413.1:0-5355 GCF_000004255.2 Arabidopsis lyrata subsp. lyrata | reverse complement strand
GATCACTGGATGAAGATGGAAAAGTTCTTAAGAAGAAGCTAATGGTCGAGCTGTTTTAAATTAGGGAAAAACTAAGTTCAATTAACTATGTCTGATAGGTCTGATTGAACTATGTTTTTCATTAGGCATATGTTTCTGTTAGCTAAGTATGTGTGTTTATAAATGTTATACTTCTATGTAACGTATGTGAACCTTGTTCAACTTCTATGCTTATATTGATAATGAATCAGTTATGTTAATTGAGGTTTGGTTTCAGGTTCAAGAAGACATGGGACTTGATTCTATGGCTCTGAAGAGGAGGCTGATAGCTGTTACTTTGGAGGCCCATTCACCAGTTTGTGGACCTTTGGTAATGTAACTTTTGGATTGTGAGTCACATGACTTTGTTCCTTTTGGTATCAATCGAGTATGTAAGCTAACTTTTGCAAATTGTAATCGAAAATGTAATGTCAACAGAGTCACATGTCAGGTTTGGATTGTAGGCGAGAGTCACATGTGTTTGGATAGTAGTATTAAAGCGAGAGTCACATGTGTTCGGCTTGTATTATTAAAGCAAGAGTAACAAAATTTCTTAACATATATATGTGATTCCTACCTTCGTTTCTCTCATCAAAATCAAACATCCCATAACTCTCATAAACACTACAAAAATCCCTTTCTCTCCTGTCTTGGAAAAACACTTCTCTTCTCTCCTTCTCTACAATTTTCAACCATATAAACCATTTCAACCATTCCGTTTTTATGGCATCGTCTTCCAACAATTTTGACTTTCATAATTCATCTAGTAGTGATGATGATTTTTTTGACCAATATATCGACCCACAAATTGATAATCTATGTGATGGGATCGAAGAGGTTATTCCGACCGAAAGGAAGAAGCGTACTTATATAGAAAGAAATCGGGAAGAAGGGCACGAACAGTTGTGTAAGGATTACTTCAATGATAATCCGACTTTCACGGAGAACCTATTTCGCAGAAGGTTTCGCATGAACAAGCCATTGTTCCTGCGTATTGTGAATCGTCTCGCAGCAGAAGTGTCATATTTTCAACCAAAAAAAGATGCCACTTTCCGGAATGGTATATCACCGCTACAACAATGTACTGCAGCAATTCGACAATTAGCATATGGGGTTGCGGCCGACTCGGTTGACGAATATGTACGTATTGGTGAAACGACGGCACGTAAATGTTTGGAACATTTCGTCGTTGCAATAGTTGATTTGTTTGGCACTGAATACCTACGTCGACCCACAACAGAGGATCTTGAAAGGCTACTCTTTTATGGAGAAAAGCGGGGTTTTCCTGGGATGGTTGGAAGCATCGACTGCATGCATTGGAAGTGGAAGAATTGCCCAACCGCTTGGAAAGGAATGTATTCACGAGGGACCGAGAAACCAACAATTGTCTTGGAGGCGGTAGCTTCACAAGATCTCTGGATATGGCACGCCTTTTTTGGAGCGCCAGGTACAAGTAACGATTTAAATGTTCTTGCTCAATCCCCAGTATTTAATGACATTATTTACGGTCGAGCTCCCCAAATGAACTACTATGTCAACGGAAGGGAGTATAATTTGTCTTACTATCTGACGGATGGAATTTACCCCGAATGGGCGACATTTGTGAAATCCATCCAACGACCACAACACCCGAAACATCGTTTGTTTGCAGAACATCAAGAAGGTGCACGAAAAGATGTTGAGCGTGCATTTGGAGTCCTGCAATCTAGATTCGCCATGATTAAAAATCCATGTCGGTTTTTGTCGAAAGGTAAAATAGCATATATTATGAGAGCATGTCTCATACTCCATAATATGATTGTCGAAGATGAACGATATTCATACACTCTATATGACAAAGAAGAATTCGAACAAGACGAGATTCATACGTTTTCAGTCGAAATGCCTACAAATCTCGAGGGTCTAGGTGATGGTCACACAAGAATTCGTGATAGACAAGCACATCACCAATTAAAAGAGGATTTGATTGAGAATATATGGACTACATTTGGTAATGAATAATTTTTTTAAACTTTGTATTAATTAAATAAAATGTTTGTAACCTTTAATTAATATGTTTGTTTGTTTTTAATGTTTTTCATTTATATATTTAATGTTTTTTTTTGTGTAATAACTAATTCGAATAGTATTTTGTGTTTTATTTTATTTCCATCTCTATTTTAATATAACTTACTTTTTTAAAAAAAAATTTCAATTTTTAAATAACATTTAAAGTTTTTGATTATTAAATTATTATTTCTTAAGATCTAAACATGTTCTACCCTTAATCAATTATTCTACAAAAGATCTTAACTAAAGCTCTTATAATATTTTAATAATATTTTCAATCTAAGATCAATCTTCAAAGATCTCACGTTGCATATGCCCTTATAGTTGAAAACTGCGGTCTAATCATAAAAAAATTCTCCATCACATTTTATCATTGTGTTGATACGTAAATAAACAACATATGTTATGACATCCATGAAATGTATCATAATTATTTGTATTAGTATCGTCATCGTGTTAATTGTACATATTCTATACTATGCGTGTGCTAAATATAAAGGGATTAAATTAGACGTCTAGTAGTTTCTTTCATTTTCCATATAAAGGTGGTGGAGTCTTATCAATTCTTAATGTCAACTTTAGGTGAGATTCCAATAACCGGTCATTCCAATTATATTTGACGTCATTCATTACGAGCTGCGTTTTGAACCGAACAAACCAAAAACATAACACAATAATTGTTAGATAAGGCTTTTTTTAAATTGATTCAATTGAGAATTTGAGATGGTGATGATAATCATTAAATGAAATTTACTACATAGATGTCCTGTCTGGTTGTCTCTAGCTTAATTCAGTAGTGGTTATCTAAACCGGATTTAACCAATCGATACTAATTTATATGTAATTGATTAATTAATTAAACAAAAAAACATAAAAATCTACCGTTCAGCAAAACTTGTCAGGTGGACTTTTGGTAGGGACATTGGCCACGTGATTTCTACATTTCTAAATTTCCACTCTTTTGTCTCTTCTCTTCATAATTCTCTTTCACACCATCCAAATTCCAAATTCCAAAACCAAAACTAAAAAAACTCAACACACTCTTTCTCTTCATAACTCCAAAAACACTCACAAATCCCAACCTAAAAGACTCATCCGATCCATCACCGGATCTTCTCATGGAACCCGCCGCTTCCGGGTCACCGCAACCCTCATCCCCATCCACATCACCACCACCACCACCACAACCAAGTCGTTACGAGTCACAAAAACGCCGCGACTGGAACACGTTTCTACAATACCTGAGAAACCACAAACCACCCTTAACGCTAACTCGCTGCAGCGGTGCACACGTACTCGAGTTCCTCAAGTACTTAGACCAGTTCGGGAAAACCAAAGTCCACGTGGAAACCTGTCCTTTCTTCGGCCATCCGGATCCACCATCTTCTTGCTCTTGTCCTCACAAGCAAGCTTGGGGATCTCTCGACGCTTTGATCGGACGGCTTAGAGCTGCTTACGAAGAAAACGGTGGACGGCCCGATTCGAACCCGTTTGCTGCACGCGCCGTTAGGATTTACTTGAGGGAAGTCAAAGAGAGTCAAGCTAAGGCTCGTGGGATTCCTTATGAGAAAAAGAAACGGAAACGTAAACCTACCGTTACCTCCGTTAGATTGGATGTGGATTTAACGAGTAGTGTCACCGGAGACGGGAGTAACAGTGATTCTCCGGCTACCTCCGGAGCCGTACCTTCCCTAGGTTAATATTATTAGACCTAATTTGCTTATTATATCTATATATATATATATATATATATATGTTATCTGTAAATTTACATTTTTTTTAGTGTAGTCGCTACAATTTAGTTATATATTCTATTTGTTTCAAAATATATGATGTTTTAGCATTAAGCACATATTTAAGAAATTATTTTTTTTTTTAAAAATTATCATTTAATATTTAATTTAATAAAATTTAACCAATAATATAAAAGACTGCATAACATAAATAATAATAAAATATCAAATGCATTTAAAAGTTATTTAAAAATTGCATAGAAAATTGTAAACATCCTATATTTGAAACAAACTAAAAACTCTAAAACATCCTCTAAAATGAAACAGAGTGAATACATTTTTAGTTGATCGTAAAAAGACATTTGTTCCGGAGTTGCTATATAGTTATTAATTTTTTTTCTCTAGATTTATTATTTATTGCAAATTTATGAGAACTGTTACATAGAAGATTTTACAACGGACAATTCCTTCCGACTCTTATTAGATCCACGATAGACGACACTTCTTTCTTCGTGCTCTTGACGGACACTTTCAATGATCCACAATATGACGATACTTCTCTCTGCGTAGAATCTTGACGAACGACAATAATTATATATCGCTGGAGATCTCCTGCACATTTGCCTCCATTAATCTGCAAATTTATTAATAAATCGTAATATGTAGGACTCGAACCCCAAACCTCTTGGTGTAGAAACATTAATTAATCTTTAGTCAATCAATAGGCCAAAGAAGCTATATAGTTATTAATATCTTTGAAGTTAGTGGTTCATAGTATATACTACTTTTTTAACGAAGATCTTCAATTTCTGATATGAGGATGAGATTGTTCAGAGAATTAATGAAGACTATTTTAGATTCAAAATTTTGTGAAAGTGATGAGAGATATAACCAACGATGAATGAAAGAGGTGAGACGTTTTTGTCTTAGTGTGTATGTTTTTTTTTTTTTTTTTGTGTTTTGTTGTTGTTAGTATATATATATATAATTAAATCCATATACGTTGATTTTTATTTTGTATCTATTTGATTATTATTGGGTTGAAGAGCAGCTTTCATTCTTCACACAAAGTTTTGATTTTAGTCTCAAATATTTTGTCTCTGTCCGATATGTCCTACACTCCTACTATATATTCTTAAATCGATTTCGTGACAAATCATCCAATTATTCAAAGCAATAAGTTGTCATTTTTTTTTTTGATAACCCAGTGTCCAGACCACACAGTGATTTGACTAGTCCACTGGGCCTAAGCCCACGTCACAGGGATTTTTAAGCCTCCACTTAAGGACCCCCTGATAAACTGGTGGTCTAGGGCGCCTGTGCAAGTCCGCATATAAATTCCCAGGTGGCCACAGGAGTGAGAGAGCGAAACTGCGTCTGGGGAGGATCGATCCCTGGCCTAGACCAACATGGCGATCCTTCCAACCAAACGAGAACCACTCGCCCACCACCATGTGGTTTAAGTTGTCATCTTTACATTTCCATTTACTTTTTTTTTTTCAAAAACTTTAAAACTACATTTCGAGTGAATTGGTAAAACTGTTTTTAAAGTGGA
>NW_003302414.1:11870-14456 GCF_000004255.2 Arabidopsis lyrata subsp. lyrata | reverse complement strand
AAGCTAAATTAAAATAAATCTTATTAAATTAAAGATAATATAATTAAATTAAAATCAATCTTCTTAAATTAAAATATATTAAATTCAAATAAATCAAAATATTTATAGTCTAATGAAATTTGTTAAAATTAAACTAAAGAAATGTATTGATTTATTTTTTGCAATGGTGCATGATATATGTAATTTATATTTTTATTTTAAAATATAAATTGTCATAATAATTTTAAAATTTTAAAAATATAGTAACTGTTTAGAGCGACACTCAAACGAACAACACAGCGACAGCCGCTAACGATAGGCAAACGAACAATATATACTATCGCTGGTCGCTAATTGTTGTCGCTGGTCGCTGTCGCTGAATCTACCGACAGGCAAACGAACATGCCTAGCTAAATCAAATTCATATGTAGAAGCAATCTCCACGAACAATCAGCTAAATCTTACAATTTAGTTTCCGCCGGCTTTAGAATTTCACCTTTGGTTTCCGGAGACATCTTGTTGTTCCGCCGGCTTTAGTATTTCACTTTGTATCTTTGCTTGGCATAATCAAAAATTTTTTTTTTTGTCGTCTAAATTTATTATTAATTGCAAATTATGAGAACTGTTACATACACGATTCTACAACTGACAATTCCTTCCGACCCTTATTATATTTACGACAGACTACACTTCCTTCTTCATAATCTTGATGAATACCTTCAATGATCCACGACCTGGCGACACTTCCTTCTCTGCTTAGAATCCTAGCGAACGACTATAATTGTACATCGCTGGAGATCTCATGCACACTTGTCTCTATTAATCTGCAAATTTGTTAATAAATCGCAATATCTAGGACTCGAACCTCAAACTTCTTGGTTTAGAAGCATTAATCAACCCTTGGTCAACTAATGGGTCAAGGGGGCTTCTACGCATAATCAATATTTACCAGTGAAAAAGAAAAAAAAAAAAATCTTACAATTTAGTCTCTCAATATATCATTGCATGAAGGCCCATCGACTATGGGCCATAAAACTCAGCCTAGAAAAGCTACTAAGCTTATTTCAACAACACAAAAGCTCCAGTGCCCTCGAAACACCTAACTAAACCATATATAACGTGATCAAATTGCCACATCACCAACTTTGAAGTATAAATAATGCACAAACAAATCAAAACAATACACTAACGAACGTATCCAATGTTTTTGTCGTTATGTTAATTTTATATCTGTAACTTTGGACCTACATATGTGAGAAATTTCCAACTGATGTGATTCGAAACCCAAGTTCTACGTTAACATTTAAAACTAACGTGGATTATTATTAGAATGACAAAAACAAACCATTATCTAACGCTGTGACTGTAAGTGTGCTCATCCTCCAATGAAGAATTTTCCATTCAAATCTGAAAAATCGATCATGTTCTTATTCCTCTGCTTAGTATAACATATCTTGTTCGGTTTAGCGATCCTTTGTTACCTAAACCACAACATAATCACTTTGAAGTTTGAACAATGCGCACAAACAAAACAATTCTTCTTAATTTGTAAAGCACTTAAGTGCTACAAACGTCTCCAATCCACAAGCGGACAAACGTATCCGATGCATGTTTGTCGTTATGGTAAGTTTATTTATGTTATTTTGAACACATGTGAGAATTGTTTCAAAACTAATGTGAGATCCCATAAATACGTTAGAAATCTTAACTAACGTGGATATCACTTCATGATTACTTAACCCTACTTTTCTTCAAGTCCGAATACAAAGACTTGACGTAGCTTCAACTTCTCCAAGTCAAGTTGTGATCCAATGCAAATCCACAACTCTTTCTTTATATCAAATCTTCTCTCTCACTTTTCATGACGACCATGTCTGATTCGCATCTGCGTTTGCTTTTTCTCTCGCTAGTCTTGCTCTGTTGTGTCTCTCCTTCAAGCCTCTCTACTTTAGAGAATCGTGTCGCTTGTCGCCCCCACCAAATTCAAGCTTTCACGCATTTCAAGAATGAGTTTGATACCCGCCATATTGCAACCACAGTGACGACCTTAATAGAGTCTGGTGCGATAATTCGACGGGTGCTGTCACGGTTCTACGACTCAGGGATTGTCTCAGTGGAACCCTGAAGCCCAACAGCAGCCTCTTCGAGTTTCATCAACTTCGTCATCTTGATCTCTCTAAAAACAACTTCGCCTCCACTCCACTCCCTTCCGAATTCGGCAATCTCAACAAATTAGAGGCCTTGCGTCTTTTCTCTAATGGCTTCATAGGTCAAGTTCCTTACTCATTTAATAACTTATGTCAGCTTTCCTATTTAGACCTTTCTTATAATCACTTGTCTGGAACTCTGAATCCCAACAATAGCCTCTTTGAGTTGCACCTCCTCCGTTACCTCAATCTCGGTTACAACAACTTTAGTTCCTCACTCCCTTCCGAATTTGGCAATCTCAACAAATTAGAGGTCTTATCTCTTTCCTCTAATGGCTTCTTCGGCCAAGTTCCTCTCACAATTAGTAACCTTGCCTCGTTAACCCAATTTTACCTTGACAAAAACAAGCTCACCGGTAGTTTCCCACTTGTACAAAATCTAACTAACCTCTCCATTATA
>NW_003302414.1:7219-11770 GCF_000004255.2 Arabidopsis lyrata subsp. lyrata | reverse complement strand
CCTACTTACTTTGCCTTCCTTATCAGCTCTTGAATTGAGTAAAAACGATTTCACTGGTTCTATTGAAGTTCCCAACTCCTCTATAGAGAAGAGAATGAATTGGGAATTTGATGATTCTATTGATTGAGATACAAGAGGTATATATACAAGAGAAGGATTCTAGAGAGTTCTAATTACAACATAAATACAATATATATACTTGCCATATTTAGAACAATGATTGATCCTTGACATATTCTTGATGATCTGTGATTGATACTTGATATGCCCCCTCATGATGGAGGATCTGTGATTAATTAGAAGAACTTTCGACTTTGGTGAAAGAACCAGAAAAGATCTTAAAGTGGAAGATGGTTCAACATTGTAGAGCTGCTATAATGGTTGTGTCAAGTAGACAAACCGACTCACAGAGGAAGCCACTTTAGAATCTGTAGAAAAGTTTCCTGCCACTAAACCTTGAGGTCAAGGTTTTTCAAAGAGGGAGGATTTGATACAGGAAAAGGGATTAAGTCAAAGTCAAGGTTTCTCAAATGTGTTGCATAATGACGTGGCAGAATAGATGAAGATGATTGGTGGAAGTGTGAATGATGCGTTGGCAGAGTTTAATTGGTTGAAGGAAGATGAGAGCAATATCAAGATATAAAGAGGCTCGAGAGATCATTTGCAGAAATAACCAGAGAATCATTTTCAGTTGTATCTTTTCTTCTTCTTCTTAGTTTGTTCTGAGATTATGGTGTTGTACTCATCTAGATCGAGATCTCTCCGTTAGATCTTTGTCATTTGAGATATCGACTCGCGTTTTATGAACGTTAGTTCGATTTGGTGTGAATTTGCGATTGGAATCGAAGTGGTGTGGTTTTATCTTTATCACAAGGGTGAAATACCACAAGGAACACAGATTACTGGGAAATCTAAATCCTCCTTTGAAGGGAATGCAGGGCTTTGTGGTCTTCCTCTCGAGGAAACTTGCTACGGCACTAGGACACCTCCGATGCAACACCATAAGCAAGAAAACAAAAAAAGAAGAAGAAGAAGTGTTGAGCTGGAAAGCAGTGGCAATAGGGTACGGATCTGGAGTGTTGTTTAGATTGGCAATAGCACAAGTCATTGCTTCATACAAGCTGGAGTGGCTCGCCAAGATAATTGGTCCGAATAGGCGTAGAAACCGTTAGGATTGTTGTTGTTGTTGGTCTTGTATTGAAGCATATCCTTGTGTTTGTTGTGTAATATTTATCTAATGTTATTTCTTCTCCTGTGGAGTAAGAATTGTGATTTCTCTTAAGTCATAGCCATATGACTCATATATATCTCCGTTTCTTTCTAATGAAAAAACACGGCAGAGGCGGGCAAATGGGTATAAAGTTAGGGTTTTTACCATGTTTTACACATTAGACAACTGTAACCGAGAGGAGGTTTCCTTCATGGGATTAATTTGGTTAGCATCAACAAAAGAATAGAAAAAATAGTAGGAGATTAAAGGAAACAGTAAAAACTCAACTTCAGATTGTTGATTACAAAAAAATCACCATGAGCACAAAGACCTAATCTAAGTATGGGATTGAACTGTGGATCTTTTCCGGTTCGGTACCTTGGTGTGCCTTTAACCTCAAGAAAGCTTCGAAAGCAGGATTACCAGCCTCTGGTGGACAGAGTTTCAAAGAGATTCAACTCTTGGTCCGTAAAGCGCTTATCTTTTGGTGGGAGACTTCAATTGATAAGATCGGTTATTTACTCTATCATTACTTTCTGGGCGTCGATCCTCTTACTTCCCAATCAATGTCTTGAAGAAATTGAACAGATGTGTAATGGTTTTTTGTGGAGAGGTGCTCCTAACTCAGCTAGAGGGGCAAAAGTTAGTTGGGATTCAGTGTGCACTCCTAAAGAATGTGGTGGTCTTGGTCTAAGGAGGTTGCTGGCAGTGCCGTGCCCAGGATTATCGAGGCTTAAGGCGAAGTTGAAATTAGGGACCCAAAAAAATACCTTTTTAATATAATTTTTAAATAATTTTTTTTTAATTCCAAACGATAGAAAAATTCCAAAAATTCACAACCTTTACTCGATTCCTTTTCAATTTAGGATTCTAGTTTCTTTTTTTGTTTGAGATATGTTTTCTTACCGGTTTGGAAATCTCGATTTCTTTATTGTAAAGCTTAATTGTGTATAAATACAAAAAAAAAATTATTTGCATATTTGAACTTGGGTTGTTAACCCATTAAAGAGTTCTCTAAAACCATTCTGATACACTAAATTTGTGAAATTTGGTGGCCCTAAAAAATCTTTATATTTTTGTTACCTGAAACAAATGCCTTTTTAATTGCCCATAGGCACGGCCCTGGTTGCTGGCTTGGAATAAAGTTCTAAGTCTTAAGCTAATTTGGTTAATTTTTGCAGCCGGTGGATCCTTATGTGTCTCTTGGGTTCGTAGACATTTAATTGGCTCTACTTGTTTCTGGGATGTTGTCGCAAATAATGCAGGAAGTTGGATCTGGAGAAACTTATGCAAGCTGAGAACATTGGCCATACCCTTTATTACTTGTGAGATTGGCTTTGGGATAACTTGTAGTTTCCGGAAAGATAACTGGACCTCTCTTGGACCCCTCATTGATATTACTGGTGAGTTAGGTCCGAGAATCACAGGATTGTCGGTGTCAGCTGTTGTGGCTGATGCTCTCTCAAATGGGGATTGGTGGATTTCGTCTTCTAGAAGCAGAAATCCGGTGATACAATTTTTAAAGCAAAGCCTCCCTTCTTCACAGTTGGTTGACCCTTCCCGAGTGGATGATAGGTATTTGTGGAAAGTGGGAGACTTGCCTCCCTCCTCTAAGTTATCCACGTCTGCTACTTGGCATGAGCTGAAGCCTCCGATCCAAGAAGTCGCTTGGCATAAAAGCATTTGGTTCAAAGGCAGAATTCCAAAGCACGCCTTCATTGCTTGGCTGGCGGCCAGAAATAGGCTTCAAACTAAGGATAGACTGATTAGTTGGGGACTCTATGTCCCTCCTCTTTGCCTCCTCTGCAACGCTGCAAATGAAATACATCAACACCTCTTCTTCGATTGCCCTTTCTCCTCTGAGGTTTGGTCTTTCTTCTCATCTAAGGCACGTGTCTCCCCACCACTATTATTTGAGCATGTTCTTAGATGGATTAAAGACCCATGTCCAAATGGAAATTTGGCAATCATTGTGAAGCTGGCTTTTCAAGCTTCTATTTATACTATTTGGAAAGAAAGGAACAGTCGGCTTCACTCTCATGTTTCACGGCCTCCTTGTGCTCTCATAGTTGACATCAAAAATACCATCAGATATAGGCTAGACCCTCTCTCTAGAGCTCAGATTGTTATTCCTCCTGCTCTCTCTTTATTGTCTACTTGGTTTCAGGTGTTTCAACTGTAATTTTGCTATAGGTTGGCCTACTGGTTTGTTGCAGGTTTGCCTTGGTCGTAGTTGGACCTGGCAATTTGTAGTTGGTAAGTTTTATGCTCTTCCTTTTGTTTGGGTTGGGCCTTTGGGTTTTTAACTTTGTAATCTCGTTTTTGAATGGAAATTAAATTTAAAAAAAAAAAAAAATGGGGCTGGTAATTTCTCAACGTACTCTTCTTATTTTTATCCACTGCTCTGTTATATTTCTTGTGCTTTAAGGTAAGAAAACTTAATGTTTTCTAGTCATCTTTCTTCTTATTTTGTTCCTTGCATTCTGAAAACTTGTGCCGGTAGATACTCAAAATCCAAGAACATGAAAACTACATAAAAACAACTTATTGCCTTCAAATGAGTGAAACCAAGAGTTATTTATACGTGAAACCAGGCATAGAGAGAAGTGTTAGAGCGGAAAGTGTTGGTTTAAGCTTGAAGAGAAGTAAACCGGAGTTTACTTCAAGAGCAAGTTATCGGTTTGTATTAAGATAAATGTTAAATCTCTAGGAGTTATCTAGAAGATTCTATAGTTTTCCTAATTGAGTTATGATTAGGTTAAGGGTTGTGACTATATAAGCACATATCAAAGTGTGGTATGGCTTAAGAGATTTTGAGTTGAGAGATTAAGGTTTTGAGTTAGTTTTTCCTTAATAAAGAGAAAGTTGTTCTTTTGAGTCTTAATTCATATCTCTAAAACAAGATTGGTATCAGAGCTTCTTCGAGTAGAGGATCTGATAGAGAAAGATGAGCGAGATCACAACTATACCGGACAAACAAGGAGGAGGAGGTGGATCAACGTCAATCCAATGCCCGATGCTAAATTCAACAAATTACACCGTATGGGCCATGAGGATGAGAAGCACGCTTAGGGTTCATAAGGTGTGGGAAACCATAGAGGCAGGATCAACCGATACAGAGAAGAATGACCTGGCCACGATCTTGTTGTTTCAGTCCATCCCTGAAGCCCTTGTTCTAGAAGTTGGTGAGTTAAATACGGCGAAGAAAGTTTGGGATGCTATAAAAACAAAACACGTCGGAGCAGAGAGGGTTAGAGAGGCTCGACTACAAACCCTAATGGCTGAATTTGATAGACTAACGATGATAAACTCCGAGAAGATAGATGATTTTGCAAGCAAGT
>NW_003302414.1:0-6107 GCF_000004255.2 Arabidopsis lyrata subsp. lyrata | reverse complement strand
GTCCTCCTCCGCCACCAATGGTGACTAGAAAAAGTTTGTCGAGAATAAAAAACTCGTCATTGTGGTCCTCGTGCTTGACTCAGGGGAAAGAAAGTGGTGTGTAAAGAAAAAGCGTCAATGCAAAAGTCTCTGTTTTTGAAATTTGAGAAAATCCTCTCCAATTCCACAAACAAAATTAATGCCATTTCTCTGTAATACATAGTTGTATAAGAAAATTCAATGAGGAAGCTATTTAATAAGATATGCCGTATATATTTATAAATATGTATTTTTCTTGTCTTTGATCATTCTTTTTTAATACCACAGTTTTATCAGTTCGTATCTCAAACCAAGTATAGATGCTCTGTTCTATTTCCGTTTACAAGAAGGATTACGAATAATTGCAGTTATATTGTTGTTCTGATCCACAAATGCATCCAAAATGTATGAGAAAATTTGAAACTGATGTGATGTGACTCCAATCCCAAGTTATACGTTAGAAACATTAACTAATTTAGGCGCACTTTTTTCCTTCCCCCACTCAAACTGATTCTAAGTCAACTTTTGTTGTGTGACATAGCTCCAATGCAAAACCACATGTATCTTTATTTATACCAATCTTCTCTCTCACATTTTTATCAAGCAAACTCATTCTCCTAATAAAAATTATTCATGACGACCATATCAGAGTTTCATCTTCGTTTGTATTTTCTCTCGCTACTCTTACTCTGTTTTGTCTCCCCTTCAAGCTTCTTCCTTTTAAAAAATCCTATTGTTGGTCTTGTTGCTTGTCGCCCCCGCCAGATTCAAGATATTACGCAGTTCAAGAACGAGTTTGATAATCAGTGCCGGCTCAACATTTTTATGGGCCCTAGGGAAAAAAAAAATTTTGGACTCTTAGAAAAAAATTTGAAATGGTTTTTTGCTGTAAAAAAATTTTCTATGCTATTTTTGTTAAAAATATTAATTACTAATACTAAAAACAATAAATAAATAATTTTATAGACCTTTCTAAATTTTATTTTTGTGTTATAATCTAATTTTTTAATATTTAAAAAAAATATTTTAGAAAATGGGCCCTTTAATTATTGGACTACGGGATTGGACCCCTGGCCGTCGCACCGCCCGCCCACCCATCTGAGCCGGCACTGTTGATAATCGTAATTGCAACCATAGTGACCACGTCTCTAATGGAGTCTGGTGCAATAACTCTGAACTTGAATGAGAATCATCTCACCGGTTCTATTGAAGTACCCAACTCGTCTTCTTCATCAAGGCTAAAGAATTTGGTCCTTGGGAACAACCATTTCGAAGGACAAATAATAGAGCCTATCTCAAAGCTCATCAACCTCAAGGAACTCTACCTTTCTTTTTTAAACACAAGCTACCCAATTGACTTAAACCTTTTCTCCTCTCTCAAATCTTTGTCGGCCCTCGATCTTTCCGGTAATAGTATATCTCCGGCCAGTTTAAGATCAGATTCACTCATGCCGGTTACCCTGGGAGTGTTTTCCTTGGCGCACTGTGGAATCAGTGTGTTCCCAAACATCTTAAAGTCCCTTCAAAATTTGGAGTTTATAGACATATCCGAAAACCGTATCAAAGGGAAAATCCCTGAGTGGTTATGGAGCCTTCCCTGTCTAAGGTCAGTGAACGTTTTAGATAATTATTTCAACGGTTTCGAAGGTTCAGCAGATATTTTAGTAAACTCATCAGTTCAGATATTAGTTTTGGAGACAAACAGTTTTGAAGGAGCACTTCCCAATCTACCACTCTCTATCAACGTCTTCTTTGTGTGTTCTAATAGTTTCACAGGGGAGATACCTCTTTCAGTCTGCAACAGAAGGTCGCTTGATGTTCTTGATCTATCCTACAACAAAGTCACCGGTCCAATTCCTCAATGTTTGAGTAACTTCACGTTTTTGAATCTCCGAATGAACAACTTGGAAGGAAGTATTTCTGACGTCTTCCATGCCCGTGCCTCTCTACGAACACTCGACGTTGGTTACAATCAACTAACTGGAAAGCTTCCAAGGTCTCTTCTAAATTGCTCCTTTCTAGAGTTTCTAAGCGTTGACAACAACAAATTCAAAGACAAGTTTCCTTTCTGGCTCAAGGCTTTACCAAATTTGCAAGTCCTTACCATGCGTTCCAACAAATTCTATGGTCCTATATCACCTCTTCATCAAGGTCCACTCGGATTTCCTGAGCTGCGGATATTTGGGATAGCCGATAATAAGTTTACAGGAAGCTTGCCACCAAACTTAGCCTTTACCTTATTCTAGTCAACTTTTGTTGTGTGACATAGCTCCAATGCAAAACTACATGTATCTTTATTTATACCAATCTTCGCTCTCTTATTAAGCAAATTCATTCTTTTTTTTTTTTGATAAAAGCAAATTCATTCTTCTTATAAAGTTTTCATGACAACCATGTCAGAATCACACACTACAAAAAAAAAAATTATTTTACATCATTTATTTTTAATAAATGTTTTATTTATAAATATATGATATGGTACCAACTCACTTATATATAGATTATGATATACTGTTCATAATATATATATATATATATATATATATATAGAATCTGGTTAAAATCAGCGTTAACTCTATGTTGATCAAAAAATATTTCAAAACTATTTAAATTTTAATTAAAAAGTATTAATAAAAATGTAAATGAATTTATCTTAAAAGAATTCTCACAAAATTCCGTTTTAGAAACTTAACCTTATCCAAAGAAAAAGATAAATAAAAAGAACGATTTATAAACTTGAAATATGTGAATGTATTATGTTATAGGTGGTGTAGTTAACAATACTCTCTCTGTTCATAAAGAGTGTCATTTTGACACATTTCACACATATTAAGAAATAAGTTAAATATACAAACATACTCTTATTTAATATACCCCTAATAATTTAAATACAAAGGATTTTAGTTTTGGATAATGAGCAAATTTATAAATTAGTTACAAAAGTTGCATTAAAAATGTAAAACGACATTCTTTTTGAAACAATAGAATAACTCAAGAACGACACTTTGTGAAACAGATGAAATATATATAAAGGGATCTATTTATTTCTAAAAATTATAAATTCTTCAAAATATAATTGATTTCACTTTGTTTGTTTGGTTGGATGAGATCAACTGGGCAGACAGGGCAGTTGGCAGACATAAATAAATTGTCCAATGACAAGTGGACCTCATTTAATCAGTGTATCGCTTCATGATTTAAGTGGCACGTAAACGGTAAACCATACTTCACGTAGCTTTAACTTATTCAAAGTCAAGTTGCTCCAATGTAAACCACATATCTCTATTTATACATATATCTTCTCTCTGACTATTCTTAAACCAAAACCAATCTTCTTTAAAAGTTTTCATGACAACCATGTCGGAATCGCATCTGCGTTTGTTTTATCTCTCGCTACTCCTACTCTGTTTTGTCTCCCCATCAAGCTTCCTCACTATAAGTAGTCCCGGTACAGTTGCTTGCCGTCCCCACCAAATTCAAGCATTTACACAGTTCAAGAACGAGTTTGATACTCGCGGTTGCAACCATAGTGATAGCGGAGTCTTGTGCGATAGCTCGACGGGTGCCGTCACAGAGCTACGGGTCAGGGCATGTCTTAGTGGAATTCTGAAGCCTAACAGTAGACTCTTCGGGTTCCATCAGCTCCGTTATGTTGATATCAATTACAACAACTTTACCTCCTCTTCACTCCCTTCCGAGTTTGGAAATCTCAACAAATTACAGGTTCTGAGTCTTTACTCTAATGGCTTCCTCGGCCAAGTTCCATCCTCCTTTAGTAACCTAAGTCTACTTTCCTTTTTAGATCTTTCCTATAATCAGTTCTCTGGAAATCTGAATCCCAACAGTAGCCTCTTTGGGTTGCACCACCTCAGTTACCTTAATCTCGCTTATAACAACTTTGATTCCTCACTCCCTTCCGAATTTGGTAATCTCTATAGATTAGAAACCTTGTCTCTTTCCTCTAATGGCTTTTCTGGTCAAGTTCCTCCCATAATTAGTAACCTAACCCAGTTAACCCAGTTGTACCTAAACCTAAACGAGCTCACAGGTAGTTTCCCACTTGTACAAAATCTAACTAAGCTCTCCATTTTAGATCTTGCCACTAATAACTTCTCTGGAGCCATTCCTTCTTCTCTCCTCACTATGCCTTTTTTATCACATCTGATCTTAAATAAGAACCATCTTACTGGTTCTATTGAATTCCCCAACTCCTCTTCTTCATCAAGGCTACAGAGTCTGTTACTTGGGAACAACCATTTTGAAATTCAAATATTAGAGCCCATCTCAAAGCTCATCAACCTCGAGAATCTTGACCTTTCTTACCTAAACAGAAGCTACCCGATTGACTTAAACCTCTTCTCCTCTCTCGAATCTTTAGTGGGGCTCGAGCTTTCCGGTAATATAATATCTCATGCCAGTTTAAGTTCAGATTCAAACATCCCATTGACTCTGGAATCATTGTCTTTGGAGCGCTGCGGCATCAGCGAGTTCCCAAACATCTTAAAGACTCTTCAGAAGTTGGAGTATATAAACTTATCCCACAATAGAATCAAAGGGAAAATCCCTGAGCTACCACTCTCTGTCGAAGTCTTCTCTGTTGGTAATAATAGTTTCACAGGGGAGATACCTCTTTCAATATGCAACGAAAGCTCTCTGGAAGTTCTTGATCTATCCCACAACAACTTCACCGGTCCAATTCCTCAATGTCTAAGTAACTTCAAGTTTGTGACGCTCCGGGGGAACAACTTTGAAGGAAGTATTCCTGATGCGTTCTATGCCGGTGCCTCTCTACGGACACTAGACGTTGGCTACAATCGACTAACTGGAAAGCTTCCAAGGTCTCTTCTAAATTGCTCATCTCTAACGTTTCTAAGCGTTGATCACAACAGAATCGAAGACACGTTTCCGTTTTGGCTCAAGCCTTTACCGAATTTGAAAGTCCTTACCCTTCGTTCAAACAAGTTCTACGGTCCTATATCTCCTCCTCATCAAGCTCCTCTCGAATTTCCCGAGCTGCGGATATTTGAAATAGCTGATAATAAGTTAACTGGAAGCTTGCCACCAAGTTTCTTTGTGAATTGGAAAGCATCATCTCTAACGATGAATGAAGATGCGAATTTATATATGATACACAGTGAAGTTGGCTATAGATTTATGGATTTTATTGATTTGAAATACAAAGGTTTATCTATGGAGCGAAAATGGGTCCTTACTTCTTATGCCGCCATTGATTTTTCTGGAAACAGACTAGAAGGACAGATTCCTGAATCTATTGGTCTCTTGAAGGCATTGATTGCGCTCAACTTATCGAACAACGCATTCACAGGCCATATTCCTCTGTCTTTCGCCAATCTTATGAATCTCGAGTCTCTAGACTTGTCAAGAAACCAACTCTCTGGCACTATTCCGAACGGAATCAAGACCCTCTCGTTTTTGGCGTACATAAATGTGTCTCATAACCAACT
Source organism: Arabidopsis lyrata subsp. lyrata (assembly GCF_000004255.2). Classification (NCBI taxonomy): domain Eukaryota; kingdom Viridiplantae; phylum Streptophyta; class Magnoliopsida; order Brassicales; family Brassicaceae; genus Arabidopsis; species Arabidopsis lyrata. Next base: position 624 of record NW_003302414.1, on the reverse strand, counting down.
CAAGGGTGAAATACCACAAGGAACACAAATCATTGGGCAACCTAAATCCTCCTTTGAAGGAAATGCAAGGCTTTGTGGTCTTCCTCTCGAGGAAAGTTGCTTTGGCACTAGGGGACCTCCAATGCAGCACCATAAGGAAGAAGATGAAGAAGAAGAGGAACAAGTGTTAAGCTGGAAAGCAGTGGCAATAGGATATGTACCTGGAGTGTTGTTTGGATTGGTGATGGCACAAGTCATTGCTTCATACAAGCCGGAGTGGCTCGCCAAGATAACTGGTCCGAATAAGCACAGAAGCCGTTAAGAATGTTTCGGTTTCGAATGTGATCCTTCAATGGCTGTCAAGTAGTTGTTGTTCTTGTATTGAAGCATTTCCGTGTTGGTTATGTAGTCTTTATCTAATGCTTTGTTTTGTTTATTTTTTCTCAGTAGTCATATTCACATACATCTCTGTTTTTTCTATACGCCGTGTTGGTTTTTTAACACAATAGATAATAAATAAGGCGACTGAAGGAAACAGCAAAAACTCAACATTAGATTTTAGATTACAAAAAAAAAAACATATCATCACCATGAGCACAAAGACCTAATCTATATATAAGCAAACCCCAAGGGCTTACATCTATT
>NW_003302415.1:0-13548 GCF_000004255.2 Arabidopsis lyrata subsp. lyrata | reverse complement strand
AGGCTACCACTTAGCAGTAATCATGATGCATATATGTGTTGTGTGGCCTTCTGTTACTGGAATTGGAATCTTTAAAGTTTTTAAAACGATTAATTAAAAGAAACAACTCATCAGATTCACTTCTCCATGATGGGTTATTATTAGTTCTGACTTTACGAGAAATGGAATTTATATTATAAGATGTTTTAGTACTTTATGATTATTTATATTTATAATATTTTTTTGTGATTGGTTAAATTTTTTAAAATTAAATTATTTTTAGTTTACAAAAATTTAATAAATTATCTTGTATTTTAAAAGAAAGAGAGTAATCTGTATTATTAAATTCTGGATTGCGATTTAATTTTTGTTGGATGTGAATATTGTTTCGTCTGGTCTATGGTGATTCGATCAAATAATATAAAATTAGTAAGTTTATAATAACTGCGAAACATGAAAATAATTGTTCGTCGGACTAATATTTATATAGTCCATGTACCTTCGAGAGCTTTTTACGCTTTAAATGTTTTGTTAAAACCATGCTTTTATAGAGTTTTATACTAAAAGGAAAATCTCAACTATACAAGTAATATACTTGTCAAGTTGACCAAGTGGTTGAAGTAAACATCAAAATTTATTTATATACTCCCTCTGTTTCACAAAGAGTGTCATTTTACCATTCTTCACACAAATTAAGTAAAGTAAACAAATTTTTTTTCTACCCCTTATTGATACACTAAATAATACCCTCTCTCTAATTAATAAGCTGAAAAGTAGGGATAAAAAAGAGAATTAGTCTTAAAAACTGTATTAAAAACATAAAACGACACTCTTTGTGAAACAAGATTAAAACTTTAAAACGACACTCTTTGTGAAACGGAGGGAGTAGTAGATGTTATTGAAATTTTGAAACATTGCAAATTTTTAAATTTAGGCTTTCGAAAGGTTCAACATGCTTTTGCTAATCAGTTTTATCATTCATTAATGTCATACACTCATACTATATGGATTAAACTTTATTATATGTCACTAGATAATATTCGTACTACAACACGAATTATAAACTTTTTAAAAATATTGTTAAATTTTATTTAAAAAACATGGTTGTAATATTGAAACTAATACTAATATTTCTATACTATTTTCTGTTAAATATGAAATTTAGTTAGACTATTATTTGTCATATATTATGCTATGTTATACCCTTATTTTTATGGCACCGAAAAATGTACAAATTTACCATCTTTGTTATTTTTTATTTCAATATAAAATTTATTATTTGTAAAGAATATATAAATTTCTACATTGGATATAGATTTGGATGAAATATTTTTAAAAAAAACTAAATATATATATATATATATGGAGAAAAAATATTTAAATTCTATCTTTGTCACTTTTAAACTCCTTTTGAATAATAAATATATTAATAAAAACATTGGCGAACTGAAAGATTATTTTTGCTAGACTTTTAAATGTTTTATATTTTAAATAAAATATTTTTATTTTTTCTTTTTTATTTTGTCCAAGCTAGTGATGATTAATAAGAACTGTAAAAATATTATAATCCTTTACCGCATTTTGTGATTTAAAGATGTTTTCTGCCAATCTACAACCTTTATTAGATATTTTGTTACTTTCCGCCATTTTTACGCGTGTTAAACATACCATTTTTAATTTTGTTTTGCCGTCAAACATATTATTTATATTGATAGAGTTTTTTTTTTTTTTTGATAAAGTTTTTTTACTTTTAAGAGAAACTAAAAAAAAAAAAAAAAGGAAAGAGGAAAAGAGTAAGTTGAAAATGATGTCATAAATAAAGTTGTCGTTTAGATTGATTAGGTGGACAGAATATTCTTAGGAATGGGCACATTGATGATGAGGTCGACATAAACATTCGTTTCGTAGTTAAGCCATACTATCTTCTCTTCAGAGCATGATTATTGGCAGTATCTTAGAAATATCTCTTAGCAATATTTAAGTAATCTATATATACATTTTTGGATAACTTTTAGCCAGTGTTCAAGAAAGCGCTAGGCGCTAAGCGGGCGGTGACCCAGTGCCTAGCGCCTAGAACGCCTAATCGGGGCCTAGACGATTTTTTAGGCGGTTTAGACGTTTATAACATTAAACATTATCAATATGATATTATATATAAAAGTTATATAAAATATCTATATAAAACTAAAAATTATGAAATTATAAATAAAAATTAGATAAAATATTTATTTATATTTATATTATACAATATATGAATATTTATAACTATATATATAAATAAAACTCTAATTGAAATTGAAAAAATACATTAAACAAGATCTATGTAATTTTAGGCGGTCAAGGCGGTTATCTAGGCGTCGCATGAGAGCCTAGCGCATAGTCGGGGCCTAGGCGACCGCCTAGACCGCTTTTTAGAACACTGCTTTTAGCAAATAAATCTTAGAGTTGGAATGTATTTACGGATGAATGCTATTGGCATTAATTATTTAAATTTGAAAAATATTAATTAAAGATATTACCAACACGATTTCGAGAATCATAAATTCATATCTTCCTTAATTTTTTGAGTCATTAATGTGATAATCTTTAGGAAATATTTCTCTGTAAAAAAAAAATCCACATTAATGAAGGCATTAAAATCGACACTAACAATTAAATTATTTAGATATTCAATTATTTTAAGATTCTTATATCTTATTTGATATTTTTTTTTAATATCTCATCTATATACATTTTTGGATGACTTTTAGCAAATAAATCCTGGAGTTGGAATGTATTTACGGATGAATGTCATTGGCATTAATTATTTAAATTTGAAAAATATTAATTAAAGATATTACCAACACGATTTAGAGAATCATAAATTCATATCTTCCTTAATTTTCTGAGTCATTAATGTGATAATCTTTAGGAAATATTTCTCTGTAAAAAAAAAAATCCACATTAATGAAGGCATTAAAATCGACACTAACAATTAAATTATTTAGATATTCAATTATTTTAAGATTCTTATATCTTATTTGATATTTTTTTTTAATATCTCATTCTTTAATTACTGCGTTTAGAATTTATTGGTTGTTACCTATTTTTAGGTGAAATTTATTGGTTGTTACTTAATAAGTAATTATGGTGCGTTTATTTTAGTTAATATCTAATTTAAAGGATTTGTTTTCTTTTATTATTAATAAACGAATAACATGTATAGAAATAAAAGATTTTTCTTGCGACTCCATAATAAAAATATTATTGGATTTGTTATTTTCAAAAATTTTTAAGAGCATTGTTTAAATTTAAATAATGATTTGAAATTTAACGAAAGTCATATTCTATATTCTTTTAATATGATTTTAATACTAAAATTGATTTCTTAATATATCTTTAAACCAATATATTGATGATAGAAAAAAAGAAAGAAATATAAATATGTTGTCATTAATTTCAAAGATAAGAAATATTTAAACAAGAGATTTGACTTAAAATTTGAAATGAGAATAAATAATCAATTAAGATATTAAATCATTTTCTAAAATTCAAAATAGGTAAACCTAATTTTTCTCATTAACTTCATCTCTCCCTATAAATATATAAAATTTGACTCACAAATACTTCATTAGCCTACCATTCCAAATGTAAGTTGTAACTAATTAAATTTTGTTCTCTGTTTATAAATTTGAATTTTGGATACATTTCTTTTAATTGTGTGATGATAATTACAAATAGAATATTGTACTCTCATTTCCGTTATGTTTCTACAACTTATAAATTAACTACATAGGTTTGTCAAGGCATGGCTTAGCTTCTACTGAGTTGGGGCAAAAGACAGTCACACGCAATTTATGAATATAATCCAACAATATCAGGGGAGAATATAAGCAAATAGATTTTTAATAAGCTCTTAATTCCACTTTTGTAATGGGTGAGTTATATAGAAAAGAAACCAAATATTTTAATTGAGTTAATACAAATGCTAATGAACTTTGATCTTTCCTACAGAGTGCTCATATTTTATACATTTGACATACGCAAACGAAATACTAAAAAAGTGATAAAAATAGTTCATATGTCTAAGTTTGAACTTATTAAGATAATCCAAACAGAAAATATCATGTTACTACAGTTTGAAAAGAGATAATTAAAACAAATAGAATAATAGTTGGATTAGTATTTGATGTTTTTATTATTCTCTGTGTTTGAGTCTTTACAACTATGAAGCTTTTTTTTTTTTTTTTTTTGTTTTTTGATAGCCCATGAAGCTTTTTTCAACTAGAGAAAACAAAACATTTTTTATAGACCGTAGGTGAATAAGGTTTTTATGTAGTGTTCTATAAGTATGAATTAGAAAATTTATTTCGTGAGTTTGTCAAATTATGAATATTATACCAAATAAATAAGTGTTCAAATATAACTCGCACCAGCGTTTTAAACAATTAGAGAATGTTTAACAAAAAAAAAATTGGATAGATTCTATTTATTTTGTAAAAATTATATCCCGAAAGGAAAAATAAAGAAAAATACGGGTATTCCATCTAAATCTCTTACCCATTCTCTTCTCTGTTGAACTAAATTAAACATTCTCATATTGGTAATTATTTTAAAGGAAACAGTTATGTGACGAGAATTTTTAAGATAGACAACGAGACGGGACATGACGACACTACTTTCTCTCATTGTCTTATCTATATTGAATTAAATTTTATTAGAAAATATTGTTTAAAATATGAAATCCCGCACGTACGTGCGGGTCAGGTTCTAGTTAAACTCTTATTTTCTACATTTCTTACACATAATATCCTCTTATTCAATAACAAAAAATATATATTGCATATTTTTAAAAATATTTATAATATTTAAATTATATAAAAATTTTGTAATATTAATATTATTTCAACTCTATACAAATTTAATATATATGTATATATATCTTATGGGAACCATTTAAAAGAAATTTTTAAATTGACTTGAATTATATAGCTTTTAAATAAAAGTATTATTAAAAAGAAAAATAACTAAATGATGTTTAATTTCACGGGACGGGTAATATGATGAGACGGGTTTGGGTTGATATTTATAAAAGATAGTATACCACGGGTGAAATCCTAAAATTAGCAATCAAAATAATCTATCAAACAAATTACATTTTGATTTTTTTAAGAAAATATAGCTCCGCGGTGTACCGCGGGTTAAAATCTAGTATATGTGTAAAAGTGATTGTTAAGAGATAGTATTTTTGAGTTAAGATTTTTGTGTGATTAATGGTAAGCTCTTAACATGTGGTTCTTAGAAGAAAAAAAATTAACATAAAAATAAAATTTATAATTATAGAAAATTTAATAATAGTTGCAAATTAAAAAAAATAAAACATACATGAGATACAATTTATAACATAAATAACAGAAATCATAAATGTTTTATACTTGAAATCTAAAAATAATCGGGATATGTAAAATTAGGCAGGGAGTAATCGGATTAGGCGAGAAGTAATCAGATTAGACGGAGAGTAATCGGGTAACTGATTTCTTTAGGGGATTAGTCATTAATCGAAGCGGATAGGGTGAGCCTAACGATTAAGCAGGGAGTAATCGGGATAGACGGGGATTTTTAGAACAGGGCTCATAGCTAAGGAACGTTTCTTAACATTAAAGCACAAAATTGATTAAATTATATTACATTAAATGTTAAGAAAAACTTAAGATTTCTATAAGAACTTGCCTTTAATCATGCTCTCATAACTCTAAGTTGCTCAACCTCTTCGGTCATGTGGTTAACCGCTTATCGAAAAATTTGTTAATTATTCTTAGCTCTGACCGCATCAAGTAAGTTAGTTAACCATATATATATATCATCATCAAACTTATTAAACAAAGAAATAAAATTTTGGTTATATCTCACTACACATACGCTTCGACTTATGATAATCCTGATTATAACAAAAAAATGGTATAAGCTTTGCAAAAGTATGTCTATATAGATTGTTGGAGATTGATGTATTTATCTTTTTAGTGACATTTTATTTTTGTTGATTAATAAATTTTATACTACGAAAAACATCTTTATTTATATCTAGCTAGGATATCTCTTTTCAAACTAACCCCTTAACAATTTTATAAGTTATGATACAAATGATATAAAAAAACACTCTTCAACTACTTATAGATATTAACTAGTCACCTGATAAATAGTGTTAGCTTCACCATTTGTTGATTCTACCTACCTAACATTTAAATGACATGTGGTTGGTGGCAAAATTGATACAGTATATTGCTTTTTGTTGGCAATATATGTTTCATAAATCCTTTAGTTTTTTATTTTTGACATATATCCGTTAATATTCATGTGTTTCATGTTATATCGTTTGGTTAACTTCGGGATGGTAGATACATGTCATTCGATTTATTCGTTACAAGTTTATATTCTGCGTGATAATCAGAGTTGAATAATTCAAACGGTTTGTCGAAAACAAGTCGAAAGAATTCAATTATGAAAGAAAACCGAGTTTTACGATTCGATTTTTATTTTTAATAGCCAGCCATCAAATTAAATTCATTCAAAATTTGTGTCTCTGCTATAACAAAGCTAATAAATACTCTCTCTGTTCCTAATAGTTTGATGTTTGGAGTTTTCACACATATTAAGAACTCAATCATTGTTTAATTATTTTAATATTGTTTTTAGTTTTAAATATTTTTAATTATTATCAACCAATAATAGTCTAAGAAAGTTAATGATTTATAATCATTGCATCTTGAAATTTACAATTTTAATATTATAAGTTAATAAAAATAAAGAAAAATGCTAGAAAATCAATTTTTGTGGAACAACCAATAAAAGGTAGAACATCAATTTTTTAGGAGCAGAGGGAATATGTGTTATAGTATTTTCCTTAAAACTAAATTGTTGCATGTAACCTAATATTTATACATCATTCCATTGTATTTACATATTTTTGAAAAATGTATCATTTAGTAAAGAAAAAACAAACATAGTCCATTGATAAGAAGTTATATCTATTACTGAATGTCGATGTAGTAGTAAATATAAAAGTAAAAAATATATATAAAAATTTAACCCAAAAAAGGAAAGAAAAACATATTACATATAAGGATTTATTCTGACCAGGATAAATCACTAGCCAAAAATCCTATAAAAAGCAAATATTTTTACTAAATAATGTGTGTTTTTTTTTTTTGAACAAAACTAAATAATGTGTATAATAACCAAAAGAAAACCATACGTGTTTGACAAAGAGAAAAACCATACGTAAATGGTGGGAATCGATTTTTTACTTTGATCATTAGGGCGAGTCCTCTACCTACTAGGCTACTATATGAATCATCGATTAGGTATATTCCTCATTTCCATTTCGAAATCCTACATTTTTTCCACCTCATTTAATTTATTTTATTTTGTTTCTTTTGTAAATTATAAATATCTATATTCCAAAAAACTACTACTTTGTAAGCGGGCATGATTGGCAAATTCTTTAGAGTCTTTACAAAGCAAAAAAATATCTAAAACATTTAATATAGATCCAATCAAGCTTTAGAAGTTTTGACTTTTCTCCAAAATATTTCTATTTCTACAACAAAAATACTACAACACTAAAATCTATAGTCACACCTAAAACATCTACAACCTAAAATGTACAGTTAAAAATTTAAAGATCCAAACAGAACCAATCATGCCCGGAGTAAAAGAAACTACGTAATAAAAAATAAAAACAAAAGAAAACACATATATTATTTTTAATTGATCGTATATATGGAAAATGTTGGCGATGAGTTATTTTAAACATTGTATGACATCCATATATAACAACTAATGAAAAAACGTAAATTGACAAGTAACATTAAAAGGGCGATCCTAAGAATCGTATAAAAGACATCGACACGGTTAATATCAGTAAAATACAAAATTACAATTCAAAATTTTTTAGAAACAATTTTGCATTGTATTATCGACTATTGAATAATGAATAGTATATGCCCAAAATAATAATATGTAAAGTATTTTAGGTATTGGAAGTGTCTGACTGTATTCATTGTAATCACAAGCTATATATACATACATAGAAGAGTAACTCTCACGGCTAAGGAGTAAGCTCCAAGTCTAGAATATATACTGAAAGGAATACTTCCTTTTCTATCAATATACGCATAACTCTATCACGTCTATTACTCCCCCTCAAGTTGGTGCGTGTAGATTACAAACGCCCAACTTGGACAACAGAAAATGAAAACTTGAACACCCAAGAGCTTTAGTTAACACATCCGCCACTTGATTTGTCGTACTAACATGTGTAGTCTTGATCAATCCATCTTGTACCGCATCGCGAACTGCGTGACAATCTTTTTCAATATGTTTAGTTCTTTCATGGAAGACTGGATTTTTGGCAATGTGAATCGCAGATTGACTATCACAGAAGAGCTCCATTGGACCAATTTGCGGAGCACCAAGATCAGCCAACAAACGTTTCAGCCATTTAAGCTCGCGTAGTGCAAATGCCATTGCCCTATATTCTGCTTCCGCGGAAGAAAACGAGACTGCTTCTTGTTTCTTCACCTTCCAAGATATCGGAGATTCTCCAAGGTGAACAACATATGCACTTAAAGAACGACGAGTACGAGGACATCCAAGATAATCGGAGTCACAATAAGCTTGTATCTGCAAATCTCCTGCAGATTTTAATAAAATTCCTTGGCCTGGACTCCCTTTGATATAACGAAGTACTCGTAAGGCTGCCTCCCAATGCGCTTGTCGTGGGTCGTGCATTACTTGAGATGACACATGAACTGCATAACTTAACTCAGGTCTTGTGATTGTTAAATAGACCAAACGTCCAACTAACCTTCTATATTGTTCTGGTGCTTCAAACTGCGGCCCTGCGTTCTCAAGCAGCTTATGATTTTGCTCCATGGGAATTGATACCGGTTTGCTGCCAAGTAACCCAGCTTCCGTTAAAATATCGAGCGCATATTTCCGTTGTGAAAGGAAGAAACCTTCTTCACCTCTTGACACCTCAATCCCAAGAAAATATTTAAGTTTGCCTAAATCTTTCATGTGAAAGCATTCACTCAAATACTTCTTAAATTTCTCGAGTCTCTCTAAGTTGTTTCCACAAACCACCAAATCATCAACATAGATGAGCACCCGCAAACTGTCTTCTCCTTTGAGAAAAGTAAACAACGAATAATCTTCATATGATTGAACGAACCCAAAATCAAGTAAAGCACGGCTAAGCTTTTCAAACCAACACCTTGGCGCTTGACGTAACCCATATAATGACTTTCTAAGACGACATACTTTGGATGGATCTTTCGTTTGAAATCCGGGAGGAAGCTTCATGTAGACTTCCTCGGTTAGATCCCCATGTAAAAATGCGTTGTGAACATCCATTTGATGCACATACCAACCTTTCTTAGCTGCGATATCTAATAAGGCACGTATCGTGGTCATCTTGACCACAGGAGCAAATGTGTCATTGAAATCCTCCCCCTCGACTTGATGATTCCCAAAGACAACGAGACGTGCTTTATAACGTTCGAGAGTACCATCCGAGTTATATTTCAGCTTATATACCCATTTACTCCCTAACGCCTTTTTTCCAGGTGGTAAGTCTTCGAGAGTCCATGTCCCATTATCCTCGAGAGCTACAATTTCGTGGCCCATTGCATCATTCCATTCCTTTATTAGAACAGCATCTTTAAAAAAAACAGGTTCCACTCCGGCAGTTACAGCTGCTAAAAAAACTTGATGTTGCTCGGAGAAAACGTTATCAGATACGTAATCAAGAATAGGGTATGGTGTCTTACCTTGGACCGAGTTGGAGAAAACTGATGTGACGTCGGGAAGAACACGAGAATGGTGTTTATCGGGAACGCATTTGGCATTGTATGTTTCATAACCATGTAAGCGAACAGACTGTTGACGCTCTCTTTGACTACGGCGAAGTACCGGAGGTGGTGAGTTTGTTGCAACTTCCTCTGTTTCAACTTCCTCTGTTTCAACAACCTCTGTTTCAACGACCTCTGTTTCAACAACCTCTGTTTCAACGACCTCTGTTTCAGCGACCTCTGTTTCAACAGGGACAGACTCAACAGAAGCTATTGGTGATGGTAAAAAGGGATCATTATCATCAAAATATCTTTCAACGACTTGGGATGCAGCCGAATCCAAAGACGCAACACTATTCTTCTCTTGAAAGGGGAAAACATCCTCATGAAAAATCACATCTCGTGAAACAAAAAACTCATTCTTTTCAACATCATACAACCGCCAACCCTTTTTCCCATACGGATAGCCAACAAAAATACACTTTCTGCTTCTCTCACCAAACTTATCTTTGTCACGAGCATTCTTATGAGCAAAGCACAAACAACCAATCGTCTTTAGTTCAGTATAAGAGGGAGCTTCACCATAAAGAATTTCATAAGGAGATTTACCGTTAAGAAGAGATGATGGTGTGCGATTGATCACATGGGCAGCCGCAAGTATACATTCTCCCCAAAATTTGATTGGTAGATGTGACTGGAACAAGAACGCACGTGCAACATTAAGAATGTGTCGATGCTTGCGTTCTACACGACCATTCTGTTGAGGTGTTCCCACACATGAGGTTTGGTGTAGAATTCCCTTCTCAGCAAAGAATTTAGTAAGACACATAAACTCTGTGCCGTTGTCACTTCTAACCATTTTGACCATTTTGCTAAATTGACGTTCCACCATACTACAAAAATTTGGCAATACTGTTTTGACTTCACTCTTTTCTAGCAGCAAGTATGTCCATACGGCACGCGATTTATCATCAACAATAGTTAGGAAATAAACTGCGCCACATGACGAAGGTACTCGATACGGACCCCATACGTCAACGTGAATGAGAGTAAAACAATCTGAAACTTTATTAGAACTATCAAAGAACACTTCACGTGTTTGTTTGGATTTAAAACAAATCTCACAACCATCAAAGCGTTCACAACTACGCTTAATACCAAAAACCATAGGTAGAAACGATAAAACTTGAAAAGACGGATGTCCCAACCGACGATGTTACAAGGCGTGATCTTCAACAGCTTGAACCTTATGCACTCGAGCAGCCGTCACATCCCGATAAACATAAACACTATCTCGTTCTTCACCGGCGCCAATCAGCATCCTCGAAAACCGGTCCTGTAAAACACACAACGTATCGGTAAATAAAGCAAAGCAACGAGTTTGCTTAAGAAGCTTTGAAACTGAGAGAAGTGTGCAGTTTAAATTTGGTACTAAAAGCACATTCTCAAGAATAATTGTTGACGACAAAGGCAACGTCCCAGAACAAATAGCAAACACTTGACTACCATCGGCAAAATTGATTGGACATGAAATAATATTTCGCAAATTGGTGAGGAGATTCTTATCACCGGTCATATGATGAGACGCACCGGTGTCTAAGATTACTTCACCTGTTTGTTTCTTACCACTCAACCTCTCTGGAATCGGTTTAGACGTTGAAGGCGTTTGTTTTGCGAACATCTGTCCGAGAGATTCCCACTGCTCTTCCGTGAAACCAGGCAAAGGTGAGACCATTGTTGTAGCTGCTTGAGCCACGTTTGATCGAATTCCATTTCCTCTGCCTCTACCGGAATACGAACCTCTTCCACTCACTCCACGACCACGAGAAGACTGACTTGCGCCTTGGTATTTCTCTGACCACCACTCAGGAAACCCAATTATCTGCCAACAGTCTTTCTTTTCATGGCCGCGTCTTCCACAGTGAAAACATGTGAAAGACCCGTCTCCTCTTTTTGCAACAGCAGCAAACGATGGAGCTGCTACTTCAGGATCAGATCGAGAGACAAAACCCACAGCTTCTTGCTTTGGTTCAACACGAGCAGAATTCAACCTCCTCTCCTCACGGATCACTCTTTGGTACACTTCTGTTAACTCAGGCATCGGGTCCATGCCTATGATATTGGTGCAGACATTACCAAAACGAGATTCATCCAATCCTAAAAGGAATTGGTGAATTCGTTCTTCCTCCACCTCTTTTGCATATTGGTCTGAGACAGCACACGTACACATCAACATGGGTTTATAGTTGTTCAATTCTTCCCACTTCCCCGAAAGCTTCCCATAGTAATCCAAGACGCTTAGACCTTCTTGTCTACACGCTGCAAGTTCAGCCTTAAGCTGATACACACGGACTGCATTACCAGTGGCAAAACGCTTCTTCAAATCTAGCCACAACTTGTGCGCTTCAGGAATAAAAGTCACTGTTGAGCGAATTTTTGGCGAGATTGAAGCCCGAATCCACCCAATGATCATTGAATTCACCGCCTTCCATGCTTCCACCTCCTCTGGTTTGTCCACCGGACGCTTCAGAGTCCCGTTGATGAATCCGGTCTTTCTCTTAGCTTGAAGGGCGTTCTCCATCTCGGTTGCCCACTCTGCATAGTTCTCACCATTCAACTGAACTCCAGAGATTAAAGAACCAGGGTTATCAGAAGGATGTAAATAATACGGAGAACTTGACGATGGCGACTTCGCCGTTTGTTGTTTGCTTGACTCTGTATCGGAACTCAGGACAAAGAATTTTTTGTGTTTTTTTTTTTTTTTTAGGGTGGCTCTGATACCATGTAAAGTATTTTAGGTATTGGAAGTGTCTGACTGTATTCATGGTAATCACAAGCTATATATACATACATAGAAGAGTAACTCTCACGGCTAAGGAGTAAGCTCCAAGTCTAGAATATATACTGAAAGGAATACTTCCTTTTCTATCAATATACGCATAACTCTATCACGTCTATTATAATAATAATAGTGAATAGCATAAAAGACATATACCAAATGATTAATATATAGTCAAAATTCATTAAATTAATGAGTATTCAAAGTTTTTTTTGTTCAAAACCAAAAACCATCCATAGATTTCTAACCAAAAATATGTTAATTCTTGAAAATAGTCAACATTTTTTCTATTCACTTCTATTAAATCCAAGTTCAAACCGAATTGTATATGTAACTAATGTCGTAAGATTATTTTTTTTAATGAGTTATTACGGCTGGCCGCGTATAGAAATTAAAATACAAACTTGGTGCAGTTCAATTCAACAAATGAACAAATGAACAAATGATTCATCATCAATGTCGTCACGTTACGTGTCTGCTGTCAAATGATTCACTTTCTATTACTAATTTTTTGTTATAAACCATATGGATGGACTCCATAACCGGCCCACAGCCCATTAGGGTTTTACCTTATTCTCTGTATCCTGCTATTATCCTTGTATATATATCCCTTTTTCTATTAATGAAAGACACAGTTCACAACACGTTATCAGCACATAAGCTCGAAAAAAAAAAAAAAAAAAAAAAAAAAAAAACCCTAACCCTAAACTTGACGAGCCCTAGCCGCCGAGCAAACAAAAGCCTTCGCCGTTTTCGTCCGTTTCCGATCTCATCTTTCACGTCGAGGTAAGTAACCTCAAGTTTAATATATAAAACGATCCACTCATACTTTCTAAACAGATCGTTCTTGCATGATTGTTTGTTTGGTTCATGTCACGTTGGGTGCGTTTTAGTTCTAAA
>NW_003302416.1:10421-14784 GCF_000004255.2 Arabidopsis lyrata subsp. lyrata | reverse complement strand
TGTGTGAGTGTGTGTGAGTGTAAAACAGTATATATGATATTGTCACTGCCATTTTTGTGAAATAAAGAGCTGGTACTCAGAATTAAGAGTTGTATAATATGTTTTTCATCATTTGTATAAGAAAATTTGTAAATATTCCAAGCGCATTCATTAATGTTCCCATATATGTATGGTCGCCTAACTTCAGGAGAGGTGTTGATGCATCGAGTTCTTTTCAATCTATAAAGTATAAAAATTAACTAAATGATTAATGAGTCACGATATACCGACACTGTTGGGTAGAGTGATCATTGGTTAGATTTAAGCTTTTCCCCTTTTTATTAAGTTAATTTATAATTTATTTTAGTTCATGGAATATTTATTGATGTAAGTGCGTATAATCGCCAATATTTTGGGTCTTCTGGTGGAATCACTTTCATTATTTTCTTGCATATAATTTTGTTTTAGATAAAGGAGCATCGGTTCTCTCTATATCAATAGAATTATAGAACGTTTTTCAGGGCCGGCCCGCAGGACAGGCCACCCAAGCGGTGGCTTGGGACACCACAATTTTTTTTTTTTAAAGGTTTTTTTTTTTTTTTGGTAAAAAGGCCCATAAAATGAAAATATTTGGTAGAAACTAAAGTTTTTTTCAAAAAAAATAAATAAAATATGGCCCAAACAATTAAATTTGAATGTAATAATATTCAAAATATCATTATTTTTTGTATAATTTACTAAAAATAGGTCAAAAAAAAAATTTAGCCCTAAAACATATAAATATATTGGGCCTCATTTTATTTTTGTGTAGGGCCTCACAAATGCTCGGACCGACACTCTGTTTTTGATTTATTATTCTGCACTGGAAGGTATGAATATTCACGATGTAAGACGTATATCAAATTTAAAGTTTTTTGGCTCTAGCTGCAGTGGGCTCATGATATTAAAAATATGTAAATTTTATTTAATTCATGAGCTCAGTTTCGGTGCTATAATAATGTTGGAAGTGATATTTATTGATGTAAACTTTTTCTTAGTATGATGTAAAAATCTTTTGTCTCAAGAAATATCATATTCCTAAAAAAATCACAGAATCTAGAAGATTATCAACGTTTTGCATGGACAACACTTATAAATTTTTATAATATAAATATTCTATTTAAAACGTTGAAAAAAATTATTTTAAACCTTGAGATTTTAGTATTCGCAAAAAAACTGGTAAGTAGATATGTAAAGTTAAAATATATTAAAATATAAGTCAAAAGTTGGTTGAACCCCATACAAATTATGGATAATAGAAAAATTTAGACTACACTCAAACCAGTTTTGTTTAATGGTCCCTCTGACCTTCTCCCTCTTTTAGTGAACATTGAAGGCGTCTCTCTTCACTTGTATTAAGATATATGATACCTAGTTAAATATACTATTTCAATATATTTTTTTTTTTCTATTTCAATATTTTAGTAATCTACATAGTAAAAAATTATACTGTAGATGGCACATGAACTATTTTTCCGAATTAGAGTTACTATAATCTTATTAACTAATTTTAAAATTCACATGTTGTAATTTGATTGGTTAACAATTTTGGAGAGAAAATTTTAAGTTTAACATTTTTCTCTTTTCACTTCCGTTTTCTTGCGGCTTTAATTATACCAGTGTTCAAGAAAGCGCTAGGCGCTAAGCGGGCGGTGACCCAGTGCCTAGCGCCTAGAACGTCTAATCGGGGCCTAGACGATTTTTTAGGCGGTTTAGACGTTTATAACATAAAACATTATCAATATGATATTATATATAAAAGTTATATAAAATATCTATATAAAACTAAAAATTATGAAATTATAAATAAAAATTAGATAAAATATTTATTTATATTTATATTAAACAATATATGAATATTTATAACTATATATATAAATAAAAATCTAATTGAAATTGAAAAAATACATTAAACAAGATCTATGTAATTTTAGGCGGTTAAGGCGGTTATCTAGGCGTCGCATGAGAGCCTAGCGCCTAGTCGGGGCCTAGGCGACCGCCTAGACCGCTTTTTAGAACACTGAATTATACCCATTAACAAAAAAATCATTCTTTAATGAAAATCACATGATTATCTGATAAATATATGTTCCTATACAAGTAACAATAGAGAAATAACAAGTGCCCAAAGAACCAAACAGTAGATGTAGATAACTAGATATCATAGTTTTTTATTTTTTTTCTTTTATAAACCCTATCGGCTAATCCGGTCAGCTCCGGTAGAAACGCACCGAAGTGCTTCAGAGCGGACTTTTTCCCGAAGGACCACCACACTGTCTGTCCCGAGTTTGGAATTCTTTCCCGACTAATGCGGGGGTAGCCAAAATCGTCTGTTATTGGATTACCAGGTAAACTGCTCAGGCCTTTGGCCCAACCCCAGATTTCCCACACAAATATGTTTTTTGTTTCCAGCGTGGATCGAACCTGAGTTAGTTCCTTCAAACTTTTCCCTAATTCTCAACAACCACTGGACCACAGCCTTGTGGGATATCATAGTTTATATGCAAAGATTTGGTTTGATCCTTTAATATGGATATATGTTTGTTTTATTTTAATGTTGTGGTGGTTATAAGTTGTAGGATTATGAATCAATATTAAAAAGTTTGACGGAAATTTGTTGTTCATCTAGCGAAAATCCGCTTCTAAGTTCAAATACGATCCAAATTTTATATGACTAGCGAGTTCTCGTTGAACATAGAAGTTAAGATGTGTGATGTCTTTTTTCTTTTTTTCTTTTCTTCATTCGTTAACACTTCTATGCCGACTTCGTGTTCCAGAGACATGTAATAGTTATTCTTGAAATTAAAAAAAAAAAAAAAAACAACCACGATGAAACATGAATCTGGTCAAGAAAGACATCAATTATACATCTTCATTGGGGTTTTTAGATAAAATGTGAAAAGAATGGAGTCTTTCAAAGTTGCGTCAAGTCACGCGTATACATGATACATCATATATACAGTATATGTTATGACGTATGCATATGAAACAAATCTTATGAATATACACATGATTATAATTTACATTTGACCAAATCTTAAACCTGCTTTGTGAGAACCAATAAGAGACGTGGAAAATAACACTGATGATTCTAAATAAACATCTTCTTTCCCTTTTGGGCTAACAAAAGGTAAAGATTCCGTGTGGTGCACCGATTTTTTCTTTTGTGTAAGTTGAAGTTTATTTTTTGGAATCTACTATACATTTTTGCAGCAGTTTTTGGGGTACCCAAATCGGGTCAAATTTGTTTAATTTTGACCCGGAAATCTTCAATCGGATCTTTCCTTAAATTTTGGCAAAATTAAAAAACGAAAATAATTAATAAAATCTAAAATATATATACTTTCTCAACTAATTACTATATTTAAACGCTTTATTTATGGTATATTCTCCACGATTTTTATAGATAAAGAAATCAAATATGATGATTTAATGCTAATATAACAAATTTGCACTAATTTCCTAAAACCTCTCTACCTAATTTAAACATAAATATATGATTCTTATTTCACTTTTATTTGATCTTATATTTATATTATTTTAAATTATTATAAAATATATAAATAGTTAGTAAATTTTAGTTTTTTTTTTCTGCATATGTTACAATTCAAATTTTTTAAAACGGACATATATTTCTCAATCGATGAATAAAAATATGTGTATAATCTATATTAACATTTTTAAGAACAAATTGAGCATTTAATCATGTCGTTATTTTATTCAGACCCGAAATTGAGTCATTCGGATCTTTCTTTAATTTTTACAATTATCTAAAATGGGACAGTATATCACGGGTGAAATCCTAATTAGTATTTTAAGATACAATTATAAATTGTTTTTACGGGTTGGTCCAAAAACACACACTAATTTAAAAATATACATGTAAACTATTTGAAAGCAACTTTCAAATTAACTAGAATTATATGACATTTAAATAAAAGTGTTATTAAAAAATAACAAAATGATGTTTAATTTCATTTTAGATTATATGGTTGGACGGGTTTGGGTCAATATTAATACGAGACAATATACCACAGGTGAAATCCTATAAATAACAAATCAAAATACAATTATACAATCTTAAACACTAAACAAAACAAATACAACTTAAAAATTTTTATTTTAGATACAACGCATGTGACCCGCGGTATACAACAAAAAATATTATACACAATAAATTCATCAATTTATAAAAATAAAAAAATCAAATAATTAACCCGCGGTACACCGCGGGTCATATCCTAGTAAGAATGATATAATCGTAATTAGTTACCTAATTTTGTGTCTTTAACAAGGACATAAACTCCAAGAAAGAAAAGTTTCTTTCAACAAAAAAAAAAAAACA
>NW_003302416.1:7270-9888 GCF_000004255.2 Arabidopsis lyrata subsp. lyrata | reverse complement strand
TTTTGTTTGATTTAATGTACTTATTATATATATTACCCCGCATTAAACCCGCGGGTCGATTTTTGATATCTAAAAATTGAAATTTTAAGTTGAATTTATTTTATTAATATTGTTTGTTTTGTTTAGCATTTATTGTGTTTTGATAGTTAATTCTACGATTTCACTCGTAGTACCGCCTCGTTTTAATATTGATTCAAACCCGTCCTACCATAACTCTGTCCCGTGAAATTAAACATTATTTTGTTATTGTTTTTTATAATATTTTAATTTAAAAGACATATACTCCCTCGATGACAAAAAAAAAAAAGACATATACTCCCTCTGTTCCTAGAAAATTGATTTTCTAGAAATTTCACATATTTTAAGAAACAATCATTGATTAATTATTTATTTTTATTAAACATTTTTTAATAAACTATGAACCAATAGTAATCTAAAACAGTTAATCATTACGTCTTGAAATCAACGATTTATTAATATCAATTAATTAAAAATAAAGAAAAAATGTAGAAAATCAATCTTTGTGGAACAAACCTAAAACATTAGAACATCAAACTTTTAGGAACGGAGGGAGTATAATTTGATTCAATTTAAAATTTTGCTTTAAATGGCACCCATAATATTTATATTTTTAATTGTTATAGAGTTCAAATATCATTAATATTATAAACTTTTTAGAAAATTTAAATATTATAAATACTTTAAACGTTTTATCATTTTAAAATATTTACAATGTTTAAACTTCTTATAAATTCTTATAAAGTTTAAATATTTATAATATTTGAAACTTCATAAAAGTTTTAATATCGACCCAAACTTCATAATTGTATTTTTGTTGTTAAGTCTAAGATTTCACTGGTAGTATATCGTCCCGTATTAATATCGACACAAACCCGTCACACAATATAATCGTACCCGTAAAACTAAACATCATGTTATTTTTATTTTTAATAATAATTTTACTTAGAAGACATATAATTCAAGTCAATTTAAAAGTTTGCTTTTAAATTGTCTCTATAGTATATATATTTATAATTTTTATAGAGTTCAAATGTTATTAATATATAAACTTTTTATAGAATTGAAATATTATAGATACTTTAAAAGTTTTATAAAATTAAAATATTTATAATATTTAAATTTCTTATAAGTTTAAAATTAATAATATTTAAAATTCTTATAAAATTAAAATATTCATAATATTTGAAACTTTATGAAATAATAATAATCTAAAATAACATATTATTCTGTAGACATAAATAATATTTATATATTTGGTAATACTGTAGTGTTTTTTTGGAGTTAATCTAACTTATAACTAAACAAATTATTTATAGCCAAAATGAATTTGGTTTATAATAAGTAATATAGCAAAATGAATTTAATTAATGTACATTAAAATAAATATAATTAAAAAATGAATTACTTAAAAAATTGATTTTGTCAAAATTAATTAATATCTTTAAGATATTATGGAAAGGATTAGTCTTGGTTAAGATATTATGTTAAGATTTTTTTGGTAATTAATATCTTTGATTTAAATTTTCGAAATTAAATAATTAATGCCAGTGGCATTGCTTCGTAAATACTTTCAAACTCCAGGATTTATTTTATAAATGTACTCCGAAAATGTATATATAGATTTTTTTTTTATCGGAAGTTATATACTAATAATTAAGATATTTAATCTATACTATTAATTGGGAATCACTAAATAATAAAAAACCTTTAAGTTGTAAAATATTACATAGGATGCCACTGTTTTTTTATAATTTGAAGAAGAAAAAAAAAACATTAAAAAGGGTAATTGTGACAATTGTATATATGTAAACTTATTTATTTTAGTAATATATTATTAAATATTTCCGGTAATCTAATTTATTAACAAATTATATTTTAAAACATTCCTTAACAAAACTATATATGCTAATTAATTCTGATTAGCACACATGAAAAAACAATTTTAAAATTTGATTTTCCAAATATGAAAAATTCTTAGTATATTTTTCATATAATCTAACTAAATACTTCCATCCTTTAAAATATAGCATATTCAACAAATAATTTTTGGATTTTAGATTTCTAAATATCTAGAAAATATTTCCTGTATAGATTAAAATATTTTACATTTTAATTATATAATTCAAATTTATTATAGTGATATAAATTTAAAATAATGAAAATTTTTAAAAAGATATTTTCAAAATGAAATATAATAGTTACTATATCTCCAAATTATTTTATTTAGAGCCCAATAAATTATTATATTTCAAATCAAATAAATTATTTTATTTCGTATCAAATTGTTACACACTTTTGGAATAAAAATTCTTCTAAATTCGCTTTTTCAAAAATCATTAAAATATAATTTAAATACAAATATTTTAATTTTCAATGCAAATATTTCAAAATGAGAAAATATTGATTCACACCAATATACTTAATTTTTTTTATAAATTAGAATCTCTTCTTTTTTGGAAAAAAACATTAATAAGATTTTTTTAACAGCTCATTAATTGTCTTTGAACAATCATTTATTTGGTAAGTTGTATTTGAACAATCATAATTACCATATTTGCGAAATTGCATAAGGATAAGTTTAATGGAAAAATACCAAA
>NW_003302416.1:4848-6673 GCF_000004255.2 Arabidopsis lyrata subsp. lyrata | reverse complement strand
CCGTCCGACCGCTAAGTTGTTGAATTTTAAATACTGCTGAAACAATTATTATTTCACTATTCAAACATTAATAAGCTACATTAAAACCAAACTGAAAATTAACCTAAATACCCAACTGATATGAATTTGGGTTATAAATACTATATAAAATATATTTGTTTACATCAATCTAACCTATATTATATTTCAATCTAAGATTTTTTCTAATCTACTCTTCAGTTTCAAACACGAAAATTTGACATATGGTTCACAACATTGGCTATTGTGTCATAAACAACATAAATAGCATTCTACACTTTTTTGATACATTATAATTTATATACTACAATATTTACTAAAAAAAAAAATAATCTGTATTTACTAAAAAAATAAATAATCTGTATTTACTAAAAGTTTATTACAACACATTTCTTAAGATATGAAACCCCGCACGTACGTGCGGGTCAACATCTAGTATTCTTTTAAGACAGAAGTTTATGAACATCTATTTAATGGAGTTATATTATTTATACGTATTCTTCGAAATTATTAGAAAAATGAATTAGATTTGCAAGTAGATCTCCGATCTTTGTTAAGATACCATTATTTCCCATATAATAATTTAGAATAAATTGAGCATGATTGTTTATGGGGGACATGGTTGTGTAAGTGTAACTATTATGATGATATTTGAAAGTAGTAGAAGATAATACTCTCTAATTGTGGTCACGAGTGCGATTGTAACGATAATTATTAGCCTTTTCTTTTTAACTAACCTGTTTTTTATTGGCTTACTTTAGGTAGGAAGTTTAAATGATATTAATCTACAGTACAATAATTCATCGTACTCTTCTTAATTTATTTGAAAATTAAAATATACACAATGGAATATTTATATTCTATTTCTTTTTAATTAATTGTATTCTTTACAAATGGGTATGAATCTCACATACATGATAAAAATACCTAAAGTAATACATATATATATATATATATATATATATATATATATATATATATATATATAAAGAATTTGACTGTTTATCAGGTTTCCTCTTATCAGAAGCAGAGTGTATGAATATTATTCAAATTAGATAAACAATAAAAACAACCTAGTTTTGATTTGATTAAAATGAATTTATTGTTTTATTTATATATAAACAAACAACCTTTAACCTTGGCGAAAACTTCAATGTTAGTTTGAATTTTTTTTTCTAAACCAAAACAGAAAAAGAAACCTGAATCTAGTTGCGAGGCATGCCCGAAAATCGTAATGTTTGAGGTCGAAGCTTATGCACACAGCCACAAAGTTAAATCCTACGTATACTACAGCTTAAATGTCTTTGCATGGTTAGACTATGTAGATAAGAGTTGTACTTGGTGAGTGTTACTACTATTAATCTAAAAGAAGAAAAGGAAGTTACTAATTAAAAGATGTAGGTAGAAAATAGGAATTATAATTAAAGATGAGAAAAGAAGAGGTGTGTGAGGTTATGGAGAACAGATCTAAGTGAAGTAGTTGGTGATTGGTGGGAACATAATTGCTTTGGAGTGTGTCTGTCTCAAATGTAAAATGGTGTATGTCGACTCAGACATCGAGTCTTATCATCCACTTGAAGCTTTATTTCTTCGGTGCATTCTTCATCAGATTTAACTTCCTTGACCTATCTACATATCACCACCCATAATCCTTTTTCTAATAGATAATTAATAGCTAGTTTTAATCATGACTCAAGAGATTCTTCATAGATTATGTTGTGAAACCAATCATGAGAGGAGCTCATTCATATATATTTATCATATCTCATGGAAATTTTGTTAAAAGAATATAGATCTCAATTGGTTA
>NW_003302416.1:0-4748 GCF_000004255.2 Arabidopsis lyrata subsp. lyrata | reverse complement strand
TGTGGCACGGGTTTACAAATGAAAATGGGTCGGGTTAAAATCAGAAAATTGACCCGAAATTCTGAAATCGGATATTTGAAATTTTTTTGGAATAGAAATTCGAATTAATAATGAAAAATCGAAATAAAATCAAATATTTATGAAAATCAAATAAAATCTGATTGTACTTATGGTAACTAATAATAAAAGCATATTTCAAACAATATTATACATTAATTACGTATAATAAATTTGTTCATATATTTTTGGGACTAATTCTATAACAATCAACGTTTTTGTCATTAATTTCGCTCATTTTAGCCAATTATCATTAATTGAAAGATATTTTACTTGCTTCTAAAGATTTCTAGAAAATTTATCACAAATAACCCATCTGTTTTATAAATTAAATTGATATTTTTATTTTGGTCGTGTAAATTAAATAGATATTTTTATTTTGGTCGTGTAAATTAAATAGGTATGAAATCCATGTAACTAATTTTAATTTAATTAGATTAAATCGAAATTATGATATTTTCATACCTATAGCTTACCAAAGAAGTTTAATTTTCAATTTATAAAGATTTCTTGCATATGATTTTAGAATTATTCAACAAGATGATAAGTATTTATTAAATTTTGTGAATCATGAAAAATAATAATTAATTTTTAATCATTATACTTCATCTTTCAATCTCTCATCTAGATACATATTCTATTATTACTATGTCCAAACTTCATTTTGTTGTATGACTAAATAATATTCCCATTAGAACTGTCAAAGCGAGTTAATTCGTCCCGTTAAATCCGTTTTGCGATAGACAAAAACTATTTTGACTTGTAGTTAGTCGGTCCGCACGACCCGCGGGTAACATATATGAAATACAAACCCGTCCCGCGAATGTATTCGGATTTGCGGGATTGTCCATGGATTTTGTTTAAATAATTTTAAAGTAACCAAAATTTAAAATACTACTAAAATAAATAAATAAATCAAAATACTATTAAAAGTTTGTTTAAATTACCACATGTTGAATAAATTATAATTTTATCAATAAATACTAATATGCGGGCTGATCCGCCAACCCGCAGATGAAAACCGATTAAACCTATGACCCACTGCGAATTAATCCATGTGGCCCGCTTATTTGCGGGTTTAATATATTTTCCCAAATCTGCCCCATAGTGAGATGATGTGGGCTGGACCCGCGGTTTTTGACCTATTTTGTCTGCTCTAATTCCCATGAATCGTCTAATTTTAGAATTTTAAAACACAAAATTCTATTTTGTAAATCATAATTATTACGATGGGTATATTTATAAACAATTTTACATTTTCTCTACAATTCGTTATTATGAATATTTATAAGTATACTACACGATTCGTTCTACTGAAAAACATACACAATATTAAACGCAACATATGTAAACCAATATTCTCCCGCGGTGGACCGCGGGTCCGATCCTAGTTAGGAGTATAAGATCCAAGTATAAGATCCAAGTAAGTCTTGATCTGGGAGCTATAAAGCAGACAATAGGCATCACGTACGACACAAAAGCAAAAGAGAGCCCACTACATATTTTGAAGACGTGCACATAATTTCCAATCACATACCAAAAGATTTTTCAACAATCCTAACCTGTCTTCGTTTTTTCTTTTTTTTTTGTTCTCTTTAATTTTTTCTGAACAATTAGGTATGGTTTAGATAATATATAGATATGGAGATATGTGTCGGTCACATTCGATATTAAACGTTAGGGACTAAACTAAAGCATTGCAGAAGCACTAATATCATAGAAAAGAAATAAATGTTGATTGTTGCCTTTGTTTCTTCTTTTAATAGGCTAGTTACATATAGCGTTTTAAGAATCGCATCATGCTGATTTTCGTGTTGCTTGGGGGACGTTCCAGAAGGATGATTAGCTTGGTTGATATTGATTGTTTGTTGCTGTAAGCCTGTAAGTGCAAGACAGAAGAGGTTGGTCACGATAAAAAAAAATATCGAGAATGACACAATTGTCGATCAGATAATTGATGTTGGAATCCACAATGCATCTAGGTAAGTGGTGGATTGGGATTGTTGAGCTAAGTAACACGAGCTTGTGATCCGAGTGGGGGCAATAAGATGGTGGAACACTGGCTCAAGTCCACGGGTGTAGTAAAAAAAAAAAAAGTGGATTGGGATTAGGGTAGTGTATGGACTAATATTGGTCAGATGTCAATTTAACCATGGAATCCTTATGTATACTTTCTTTTAAATATGTCATTTTACTACATTCGACATATATTTTCCTATACACTTATAAGTGGTTATACTTTTGGACATTAGTGAATGATTGAGAAATTGAGAGACCCATATAATATTTTTAGACTGCGTATATCTATTTTCTTAATACACCTCCATGACATATCCGTACTAAAACATAAAAGGCCTTCTACAAGTTGTTGGTCTCAACGGCACTGGGCCTAAGGGAACTGCATGATAAGTTGCCTGGAAATAAGTATAAAGGTAGGAGAAACTCATCAAAGTTAGCCAATGAAATGAATCAACCCATGAAATAATATATATGGTCACAACAAAATTTGATTCCATATTCATTTGCAAATGAAAAATGAAGTGACGTCTTAAAACTCACGTGAAAAATAAGCTGGAGAATACTACTACACATGGATGGAGAAGGTAGAGATACTCTTTTGATTCTTAATCAAATCTGCCTTGTTCCCCACTAGAAGAATCTTGTTGACATTGTTAGAAGCGTGCTGCTCAATGTTACTTACGGATCCGATTCCTGATGTCTACTCTCAGAGTGAAAAAAAGAGAAGAAAACACAGAAAATAATGAATTTGTAATTTATACTTATAAGTAGATATAATATTGGCTAATTAACTAACAGAAGTAAGAGCAAAATTAGATCTGTTGCAAAGGTTTTGTTACACAAGGCCTGAAAATCTGAGGGAAAGAGTAAAGATAATAGTAAGTTTTAAAAGATGATTCATCTGTGACTTCATACACAAGCAAAATTAAGGGGGTAGATTCTCAGAGAATAAAGCATGTTGTGATTGTACGAAACCACTCCTAACCCAAATCTGCTGCTTAATTCACTTCCCATCAATCTCAATGATCTGTAACTTGATGAAAACAATATTGTCAACACAAGAAAAA
The DNA here is from genome assembly GCF_000004255.2 of Arabidopsis lyrata subsp. lyrata. Taxonomy (NCBI): domain Eukaryota; kingdom Viridiplantae; phylum Streptophyta; class Magnoliopsida; order Brassicales; family Brassicaceae; genus Arabidopsis; species Arabidopsis lyrata. The sequence goes on along the minus strand of NW_003302416.1, from coordinate 1,605 downwards.
AGGCTTTGGCAGGGAGTTTTGCTCTACGTTGCACGGAATCGCCGAAGATCTGCCGATTCTCGCTCCGGAATCGGAAACGGAAGCGGAATCGCCCGGAATCGCTCGGAAGCGCCTCGGAATCGCGATTCCCAAAGTAAGTCATTCAGAATCTTGGTGGAAGCGTAAGGTTCCGAGTAGGAATCGTCGTCGGAGAAGATCGGAAGCGTCGCTGCGTTACTTTGATTATTGACATTATCACGTTAAAGAAGATGACAAAGAGAATTGGGCTTTTAATTTGTTTTGTTTGTGGCCCAGTTTAGCCCAATATATTATAACTTAACTAACAAAGAAACTATGATTTTAGGAGATGAAAAAAAAAAATAAGCTTTGCTTCACTGTTTTAAACCTTTGTTGTACATAAAATAATCTTTCCTCACGATCGTAATCTCTGTCAAATAATTTTTAGATTTTGAAACTTAGTACTCATCTAATTTATTTTAATATGATTTTATTTTTAGTATTTTATGATATATATATATATTATACATATATACGCTTCCAACACGTACCCGCTTCCTATTTTTTTTTTAAAATTCGCTTCTCCGATTCCAAACGCTTCCGCTTCCGCGTACCCGCTTCCGATTCCATGTAGCTTTTTGCTCATTGGCAAAGCTATGACTGTGATGCAAGGCTTTGGCAGTGAACAAAAACCCTATTCTTCCTCTAATCATAATGAGCCTTCAATGTTCCACTCCCATTCGTCGGAGTGGAACACTCAAGGCTCATTTTGATAAAGAGCTAGTGAGAGGTATTATCATAATGAACCTTTAAGAATTTTTAGGCTTGGCCTAGGAGTGGAACACTGAAAGGTCTTATTGAGCTTTTGAGACCTTAAATACACATTTTAATATCACCGGAATGGTGTTCCAAATATATATATATATATATATATATATATATATATATATATCACCGGTCTTTAAATTACTCACCTAAAACTCATGAAACAACAAGAGAAGGCGATCATGTCCCAAAATTCCGGAACGAACAACACAAAATCTCCAAAAATTTCCTCACATATTTGTACTTCACTCTTTACATTTACCAATTATATACAAAATTGGTTCTATCTTTCGAACTGATCAGAAACACCCTAAAATTTAGACAGATTATAAACTTTAAAATTGATCAATTCAAAAACTTATCTTCAAAATTTTGGATTTTAGAAATATAAACTCAATAAAATAAAATGAAAACATCAAATAAAATAAAATAAAAATCTTAAACATATATGAAAAGCCGATCGTTAGTGTAAAACAGCGTCGTTTATTTCTTAGAACTGCAAACGATTATTGTTAGCCTCACTAATTATGGGCCTTGGGCTATAACTTTCAGGTCCAACCCAAGAAAAGGAGCGAAGCATCAGGTGGTAGAGATCCTAAATAATCTCAACTGTTCGTTTATGTAAGCCACGTCATCGATCCTCGTGAAACACAGATACCCAATTACAAACAATCACATATCTGTATATAAACAAATCTCACTATTGGGATTTCTTTTTGCAGCAATGATGAAGTGTTCGTCAGTGATGTCGTGACCAATGTCAAGAAACTATTTGCATTTAGC
>NW_003302417.1:13578-14542 GCF_000004255.2 Arabidopsis lyrata subsp. lyrata | reverse complement strand
CTAGCCCGAGTTTCGCCGCTTCGCTTGTTTTCGTATTCTGTCTCTCTGTTTCGTACGTTAAGTGTTCGGCTCGGCGGATAGTCTATAACCGCCGCGGCGAAAACTTACATTCTGTAATCTCTCGATCGCTTATATCGTTAATAAAAGGACTAGCTCCGTTCACCCCCAAAATCTCGTATATTATCATTGTTACAACCTAGGTACAAACAATTGGCGCCCACCGTGGGGCACAGTTCGAAGCTATCCTTTTTTGACGAGACAATGAACACTGAATCTCAAACGCTCCGCGACGAAATGACGGACACCTCGAGCGACCGAGGAACTAACATCGGCGCGCCAGCAGCGCCCGACGCGCCAGGATTACCTCCCCTGAACCCAGTAGCTGCCCGCGCCGAGCTAGATCCCTCGCGCCGCCTTTTGTTCACACCAAACACAGGGATGGAATCTGATGCTGCTCACGCCGTCCCGGCTCCTGGGGCGCCTACCGCACTCGCCGTAGCAGCCGCAGCTGGAGCAGCCACTACAGTAGGAGCAACCGAATGCACCGCACCAGGACGTGCCTGAGCCGCACACCAAGGCACCCACATGGACGATCTCGTTCAGACCATCCTGGATAGGCTCGACAACCAAGACGCGCGGACCACAGAACGGATCGACGCCCTCGTAGCAGCACAGGTCGCTTCCCAGAGCCAGATCGAACGACTACGACGCCGAAGATGTACTTCCCAACCCCACGATAACCAAGAAGAGCTGCAGTCTCCACGAACCCCGGTGGCCGGAGGCATAGAAGTTCAACGACGCGGCCCAGCATCTATCATCGTCGGATCCATAGACGAACATCCCCGCCAGAATTTGCCGCACGGGCAAAACATGCAGAGCGCCCCCAATTTGCCGCACGGCTATACTATGCAGAGCGCCCAGAACATGCACTACGGGCCCAATTTGCCGAGTGCCCATCATTCAC
>NW_003302417.1:1840-12876 GCF_000004255.2 Arabidopsis lyrata subsp. lyrata | reverse complement strand
GTGTCTACATAGCCATTACCGATGATGCGGCAATCGGCGCCCTTCGAAATGCTTTATTATTCGGGTCACGGTTCAGGGAAGACCTTATTATCGCTCGACCCTCCACACTGGACGATGCTTTGCACCGAGCGAACCGTTATATCGAGATCGAAGAAGAGAAGGCCGTAATGGTGGACCGCCAGCCGAAAGCATCTAACTCAAAGGATAAAGCTCGAGAAGAACGTTATGAACCTCGATAGCATTATGATCGCGAATATGCTAGGAACGATAAAGGAAAGAAAAACTCGTCATTCGCCATCAACGGCCAGGACCCAAAATCAAACACCCCTTGGAACAAGTACTACCGCGACGCCGACTCGAAACGCTCTTATTGCGAATTTCATAAATTCGCGGGTCATTCCACCGACGATTGCCGGCAACTTCAGCTCTTGCTACTCTCTAAATTCAAAAATGGTAGCATCGAAGTCGAGCACGATCAACGCAAACGCGATGATCGAGAACGCAATGAAGAGCCCAATCAATTAGAGCAGGCACGCAGAGCCGTCCAAAAGCTGCCTGGCCCCCCTAAGAAGAATCACGACGCGCCGCGGCAGGACGATGCACCTGTCCCTCGGCGGAAAATTCACATGATAATGGGCGGCCTAACGACTTGTCGGGATTCTGTCCGTTCAATCAAGAATTACCGACGCCAAGCAGAAGTACAGCGCTATCGGATTGACGGCGGTACGCCAGCCTTCGCCAATACCGACCCGATCACGTTCACCGAAGCCGATGCGTCTAGCCTCACGGGACCGCATAACGATCTATTAGTCGTCGAATTAATAATCGGGGAAAGTACTGTCACCAAGGTGCTTGTTGACACAGGCAGCTCAGTCAATGTCATTTTCAAAGATGTTCTAATACAAATGGAGGTGGATCTACGCACGGTTGAACAAGACGTTCAACCACTAACTGGATTTGATGGAGACACGATGATGACGGTTGGAACCATTATGCTTCCCATTTACGTTGGCGGTACGATGAATTGCTTCAACTTTGCTATCGTCGATAAACCTATAGTCTACAACGTTATCCTCGGTACACCTTGGCTGCACAAAATGAGGGCCGTCGCCTCGACTTACCATCAATGTGTTAAATTTCCGACCATGCACGGCATCCACACATTACGCGGCGATCCGTCAGTCGCGCGTACTTGCTTTCTCATCGAGAAACGACTTCGAAACGCCAAGGCTTTCGTCATTGCCGAGCCCAGCCATCCGCTAGATGCACGACAAGCCCCTCAAACTGAATCCATCATTCAGGTTAACATCGACACGACCGATCCTGCCCGTTGTGTCGGCGTTGGCGCCGATCTCCCGCTAGTTTTGAAAGATGAACTCGTGGAATTCTTACGCCAGAATGCTACGACTTTTGCTTGGACAATCGACGATATGCCTGGCATTGATCCTAACGTAACCTGCCATGAACTCAATGTCGACCCAACTTTCAAACCGATCAAGCAGAAACGAAGGAAGCTTGGTCATGATCGTACAGCCGCAGTAAACGAAGAGGTAGCAAAACTGCTCGCCGCCGGATCTATTGTCGAAGTTCGTTATCCTGATTGGTTGAGCAATCCTGTGGTCGTCAAGAAGAAGAACGGCAAATGGCGTGTCTGCGTCGATTTCACCGACCTTAACAAAGCATGCCCGAAAGATAGCTTTCCTCTCCCGCGAATAGATCAGATCGTCGAGGCCACTGCTGGCAACGAATTGCTCTCATTCATGGATGCGTTTTCTGGTTACAATCAAATCCTTATGCATAAGAATGATCGGGAGAAAACAGCATTCATTACCGAACAAGGAACCTTCTGCTACAAAGTCATGCCATTCGGGTTGAAGAACGCCGGAGCAACGTATCAACGACTAGTTAACCGAATGTTCGAAAAGCAGCTTGGCCGAACGATGGAGGTCTACATCGATGACATGCTCGTCAAATCGACCCAGGCCGCCGAACACGTCAATCATTTGAAGCAATGTTTTGAAATACTCAACAAATACGACATGAAGCTGAATCCTGCCAAATGCACATTCGGCGTAACGTCAGGCGAATTCCTGGGATATCTCGTCACCCAGCGCGGCATAGAAGCTAACCCGAAACAAATCTCGGCACTCATCAATCTTCCTTCCCCAAGGAATACCCGCGAAGTTCAACGTCTCACCGGCCGTATCGCGGCGCTCAACCGTTTTATCTCTCGTTCGACTGATAAATGTTTGCCTTTCTACCAGCTTTTGCGAAGTAACAAACGATTCAAATGGGATGACAAGTGCGAAGAGGCTTTCAAACAGTTGAAAGACTATCTATCATCCCCTCCAGTCCTCGCAAAGCCCGACCAGGGAGAAACATTAAACCTCTACATCGCTATCTCTGGGTCAGCAGTCAGCGGTGTTCTAATCAAAGAAGACCGAGGTGAGCAACGCCCTATCTTCTATGTAAGCAAGACACTCGATGGTGCCGAACTGCGGTATCCCACTCTCGAAAAGCTCGCCTATGCAGTAGTCATCTCGGCCAGAAAACTTAGACCTTACTTTCAGTCGCACACAGTTGAAGTTCTCACGAATCAGCCTCTGCGAACGATTCTTCACAGTCCGAGCCAATCCGGCAGACTAGCAAAATGGGCCATCGAGTTAAGCGAATTCGATATCGAATACAAAACTCGCACATGCGCAAAATCTCAAGTCCTCGCTGACTTTCTCGTAGAACTCTCTCCCGAACTCGAACCTGGCGTTGCCCCAATCGAAAAATGGACATTGTATGTAGATAGCGCATCTTCCAAGCACGGATCCGGAATCGGCGTTCGTCTAGCCTCGCCGACGGGCGAAATACTCGAACAGTCATTTCATCTTGCTTTCTCCGCATCAAACAATGAAGCCGAATATGAAGCGTTAATTGCCGGTCTACGCCTTGCACATGGGATTGGAGTTAAAAATATACAAGCCTTCTGCGACTCCCAACTTGTTGCAAACCAATTCAGCGGCGATTATGAAGCAAAGAACGATCGCATGGACGCTTATCTCAAGATCGTTCGCGACCTTTCTCTGAACTTTGATCTCTTTGAGCTCACCAAAATTCCTCGCAGCGATAATGCACCGGCCGACGCGTTAGCAACGCTCGCTTCTACTTCAGACCCTGACCTTCGCTGCATCATTCCCGTCGAAAGCATTGACCGTCCTAGCATCGACCTTCATTCAACACCCGCTGTTTTGGCTGATGCATCACCTGTTCCCCCAGCCGTCGCGCTTGGCGACACAACACCAGCCGCGACCCCGAGCATCGTCTTACTCATCGTCGAACCCACACTGGCCGAATCTACAACTCCGAACGCGTCCGCCGCCCCAGCCGATGCGAACTGGATCGACGAAATACGTAACTACATTGCCGATGGTATCGTTCCGACAGATAAATGGGCAGCTCGACGCCTACGAGCTCGCAGCGCGCAGTACACACTCATGGATGGCAATCTTTTTCGATGGACTGCAGCAGGAACACTTCTCACTTGCATCACCAGTAGCGAGACGAACGATATCATGCGCGAAGTTCACGAAGGCGCAGGCGGGAACCATTCTGGAGGACGAGCTCTTGCACTTCGGATCCGGAAAACCGGCCATTTTTGGCCAACTTTGAATTCTGACTGCGAGAAATTCGTCGCAACCTGCGAGAAATGCCAGCGTCACGCCCCGTTCATACACGTTCCAACCCAACTTCTCCGAACAGCTTCACAACCTTATCCCTTCATGCGATGGGCAATGGATATCGTCGGCCCCCTTCCCGCGTCCCGGCAAAAGAAGTATATTCTCATCATGACAGACTACTTCACCAAGTGGGTCGAGGCCGAGTCGTACGCCAAAATTCAATCCAGGGAAGTCCAGAATTTTGTTTGGAAGAACATAATCTGCCGGCATGGGGTACCTTACGAAATTGTTACGGACAATGGGACTCAGTTCACTTCGCTCCAGTTCGAAGGTTTTTGCGCCCGTTGGCGAATTCGCTTGAGTAAGTCCACGCCACGCTATCCACAGGGTAATGGTCAAGCTGAAGCAACAAACAAGACCATTCTTGACGGGATCAAAAAACGTCTTGAAGCAAAAAAAGGAGTCTGGGCCGACGAACTCGATGGCGTCCTCTGGTCGCACCATACGTCACCGCGCCGCTCTACTGGACGTACGCCGTTTTCCTTAGCCTACGGAATGGAAGCTCTCGCCCCTGCAGAAATTGGCGCCCCAACGCTCCGGCGCTCCATGCTCGTTCACAATTCCACTCTCAACGATCAAATGCTCCGAGATAGTCTCGACTGCCTCGAGGAAGAACGGGATAAAGCGCTTCTCCGCATCCAAAACTATCAGCATGCAGCAGCCAAGTTCTACAACAAAAAAGTCAAGCCTCGTCATTTCACCGAAGGTGACCTCGTCCTCCGCAAAGTATTCGAAAATACAGCGGAATTAAACGCTGGCAAACTAGGCGCCCACTGGGAAGGACCTTACCTTATCTCCAAGACCGTCAAACCAGGGGTCTACGAACTCCTAACTATGGAAGGCACTCCAGTTCCCCGCTCGTGGAACTCCGCAAACCTGAAACGTTACTATTACTAGGCGCAGCCGCGCCAAAAAAAAAAAAAAAAAAAAAAAAAAAAAAAAAAAAAAAAACCGCTCGATCTACCGAGCTTACTTTTGTAATATGAACTACGAATGGTTTGATCCCTTTCTAAGGGTACGTAGGCAGTCCTTCACGGGACACAGCTATTAAAAAAAAAAAAAAAAAAATTTTACTTTTTTTTAAAAAACATAAGTACAAACTCGCAAAGCACGGTATCATTAACGAGCCCTTTCGGACGAGTCCGTCTCGCCGATCGCCTGGCTCCCGCATCGTCGCCCTGGCCAGGCGCACGATTTTGAAACGCGTTCCGCATGGATGCAGTGGCGAAATAACCCACAACTTTACTTAGAAAAGTTTAAAAGCCGAGCCCAGTCTCGCACAACAGCTAGCAGGCGGCCGAACAAATAAGCCGAGCTCCGGCCTGCACATTCTCGCCGACCTCAAAGCACCCACAGGGTAAGCCGGACACCAGAGCCGCACCTAAAAAGTATGACGAGTCCGTCTCGACTACATCTTCTTAAGCTCGGCTTTTCGAAACATATACAGGATAAGCCAAGAGACGTCTTGCCCCGCAAAGTATATATCGGAGCCGGGCCACGTATCACACTCGTTTTACAATAAGCGTGTCCGAGCTACGCCTCGCACAAAAACAACAATGATAACCAAAAACAAGAAACAGCAAAGTCAAAATAATCACCAAGTCATGAGACTAAAAGGAAACAAACAAAGTTCATAGCAAAGACCCAACAGAGGGCCGAAAATACATAACGCCGGTCCAACGAGCCACAAACGGCCGGACAAAGTTCATAACAACGAAAGAAAGGGAAATAAAACGAAAGCATACGAGACAAGTAACAGGCGAATCACTCATTGGCACCTCTAGCGCCGTTTCTTGGTGGCATCTGAAGAGGGTCGAGGTCGCTCTCGAAAATGTCCGGAACCACAATCTCGTCAAACTTCCGCTGCCAAGCCGGACGATCCGCCGCCAATCTCGCCATCCTCTCCTCAGGAATAACCGTCCCTTTCTTGATCATCTTCTCAAGGCATTCCTGAATCCCTTTCACCTGGCAGAGCGTATACTTAGGAATACTCTGGGCTCGCAGACCGATTATATGTTTTCTCATCCGCTCTATGCGAGCATGGTTATCCGCGATCTCCACTTCCGCCTTGTGACGCTCTACTGCAGCAATCTCGTCACGAGCCTTCCTAAGCCTCGTAACCTCCGACGCAAGTTTCGCTTTAGCAGCCTTGAGTTGCTCCCTAAGTTCGCTTATCGTCAAATCGAGACCACCAACCTTCGCTTTCTCGGACTCGTAGTCCCCCGTACGAGCAGCGACGGACCTCTTGGCAGCCTCCAGAGCAGCCTTGAGCAGATCATTCTCCCTCATAGCGGCCCTCACCTTCTCCTCATAAAAACCGACCAAGCGGTTCATCTGGCTCAGCGACTGTAAGATAGGCAAAGTCAGAAACCGGAGACACACGTAAATACTAAAGGAACGCAAAGCCAGGAGAAACAAACCTGAAAACTCCGACGAGCTACGTCACGATAGAGATCCACCCCAAGAAGAGAATCGACGCGAGGAAACTCAACGAAATCACCGCGAATCTTACTCGCCAACTCCGCGCAAGCATCCCCATCATTATGAAACATGTGATTCTTCGCGCCGTAGTTGAAAGAAAACGAATGATCGACTCCTTCGCGGGCTTCCCGAACTGGTTCATCGCGCCTGGCAGACCTTCCGACGTTCGACGACCTAGCTTCAGGACTGCGACGCGAAGTCCTCTTCCGCGAACGTCCACCCCTGGCAGGTGGAGGAGCACTCCCCGTCGCCCCTCTCGAGACTTTCTTCCCAGCACGAGCGGCATCCACTTCTGCCGACCTAGCTCGACGAGACGCATCCGGCTCGGCACGCGCGTTTTCTGCCTCGACTACCTCGACGACCACATCCTGACCCGTCTCGTCAGCCAACCCCTGCGGACCGTCCCCGAGCAAAGGCACGACATCTTCATCAAACTGATCAGCGTAACTTGGAAGAACGCAATCACCCATCCTCAAACACGAGTAGGAACCTACAAGAAAAATTCTACGTAAGAAACGCAATAGCGAGGGCCTAGACGAGCGTAAGAACGATAAAAGAACACTCACAAGTACGAAAATGATCAAGAACGTGCGGCCAAGATAAAGCTCTCTTCGCCTGCAGAATATCAAGACTTGAACGATCACCGTCAGTCAACCCGTCTGGCCGTTCTGCAAACCCTGCAGTACCAACAAAAAGAAATTTATCAATAATCAGCGAAGGAACAAACCTTGTCGAAGCCGGACCAACTAAGAACTACCAGGATCCATCTTCCACACGTTATCACAAGACAGATGAATATCTTCAACCGACGCTTCGTTTAACTTCACAAAGAAGTAACGTTTCCTCCAATTATTCGTCTTCTTCTTAGCACCGTAAACAATCTTAAAACGTCGCCTCGAACTTGCGCAAACAATGCCCGGATTTTTCTGTCCAATCGAAAACGTAGTAACCTCTTCGAAAAGGTTAAGATTCACAACTATATTCTCCTCCGCCGCCATTATTACGAGACCGACCGCATTCCGAATGCTAGCCACAGACAGCTGAGAAAACGCGATATTCCGCCGACTACAATAACTCGTGAGAAATTTAGGAAGAGGAAACCAGAGCCCGCACTCTGTGAAGTAAGGTTCGTAAACACATATGTATCCATCAGGACAATCAGAAGGACGTTCGTGCGCTTCAGGCACAAGAAACTCTACGTCGGCAGGCAGCTGACATTGTGTAAACATTTTCTTCAACGATTTCAAAGTGCTCACCGACTTCCCATGACCGTGCGAGAAACAAGTCTCGTTAGAACTCTCTTCAATCACTGCTTCGGCTTTCCTACTCCGATTCTTACGAAGATTAGTAGTCGCGCTCGGAGCCCTCAAACCCATCACGATCGGTGTCACCTCGCGAACCAAGTGCTCAAAAACCTTTCCACAACGACGACTGGAACTTGGCCCGGCCTCCACATTCTCCGGAGCTAATAGACTGTCGAGATATTGCGCATCTTCCTCATCCAAATCAGCAAGAGTATCATCAGCCTCCGACTGTCCTAACCATACACCTTGGTCCGCACCAAAACCATCCAACGTTTGCTCTAATTGACGATATTCATCAACCGCCAACTCTTCGCGAACGTAGTCTTCCGGGAAACGAGACATCGAATGGAACCTTGCAAAAACAACCAAGACACGAATCAGAGACTCGTCACGAACTAAACCGAACCGGCCGCGGTTTAGGCCCACCTCGCGAACGACGAAACTTCAACACCATTCCGCCACATTACAGTGATAATTCAACAAGGAAGCTCAACGGAGAATGTGGCACGACAAACTTGTCGCGAGGCCCCAAGGCAACTCCCGTTTCCCGCGGCAACGATGCGACAAAGCATGACGAGGACCATACAAAAAGAAGGCACGGCACGGCACGGCTCGGCGCTTCATGGTTCGGTGCAACGCGGCGCGGTACTTCATGGTTTGGCGCGACGCGACCCTTTGAGGATTGGCACAACGTCTCGTGGTTCGGCGCGGCGTGAGATCGTCGGCTCGGCAACCCGTGGCATCAAGAGATACGTCCAGCGGCGGCACAACGGCAACTCGCGGCACGGCAGCAGCCAACCCGCGGCACGGCAATCGACCCGCGGCACAGCAGCAGCCAACCCGCGGCGCGTCAATCGACCCGCGGCATGGCGAGACCGGCGGCACAATAATCAGCCCGCAGCACGGCGACCCTGGCGGCACGTCGTCCTGACCCGCGGCGCGTCGTCTTAACCCTGGCGGCACGTCGCCTTGACCCGCGGCACGTCGCCTTGACCCGCGGCACGTCGCCTTGACCCGCGGCACGCCCCTTGACCAGCGGCACGTCGCCTAGACCCGCGGCACACCAATGAAACCCGCGGCAAAACGTCTTCACACGACACGTCGCCTAGACCCGCGGCACGCCAACGCACCAACGGACCCCAAAGACCAAAATCAAACAAAAGATTAGAGAGGGAGAAAGAATTTTACCTTGTTGAGAAGAAGAAGTGAAGAAAAGTGAAAGTGAGGGAAAGAGGCATATTTATAAGGAGGAGACATTGCACATTTACCGAGGTAAACTATTGACTAATTCTCTGGATACACAACTAGCCCGTCTCGAAAAACGTGTCGAAGCACGAATCTCCCGAGAAGTTTCGGTTCGTCTCGGAAAACGGGCCGAAGTCACAGAATCACCCGGAGAAGTTTCGGTTCGCCTCGAAAAACGTGCCAAAGTTACTGTTCACCCGGAGAAATTTCGGTTCGCCTCGAAAAACGTGCCGAAGTCACAAAATCTCCCGGAGAAGTTTCGGTTCGTCTCGAAAAACAAGCAAAGGCTACAAGATGATTCATTCAAGTCAGACTCTGTTTTGCGCCCAACTAACATATTTCAACCTCAAAGACATGTCCGTCAAGCTCAAGCATACTTTCGCACAACGGACTAAGGGGGGGGGCTTATTGTTGGACATGGGCTTTGCCCCCTATATGTTAGGGGGCCCAAAACAGATGGCACAAGTTTATAAGAAAGCCTTGATCACTATGAAGAGCCCATTAAGCCCGGAAGGGCAAAACCGTCATTTATAGTGGAGACAGAAGGAATTTTAGGGTTCCTGTTCCCTATAAATAGTCAGAAGCATTATTGGGAACAGGATCCGATCCAGAGGTTATTAACCAGCAGACAAGAAGAATCGCTACCTAGCCCAAAATCGTTGCCTAGCCCGACATCGTCGCCTAGCCCGAGTTTCGCCGCTTCGCTTGTTTTCGTATTCTGTCTCTCTGTTTCGTACGTTAAGTGTTCGGCTCGGCGGATAGTCTATAACCGCCGCGGCGAAAACTTACATTCTGTAATCTCTCGATCGCTTATATCGTTAATAAAAGGACTAGCTCCGTTCACCCCCAAAATCTCGTATATTATCATTGTTACAACCTAGGTACAAACAACAAGCTATGGCACGCATTAGTAAGAGGAAGACAAAGGTTGAGAGATGGAAGAAAAAGGTCTCCGAGTATGTATCAGACATTCTAGCTGAGGAGGAGGAGGATGCTATCAGATGTGAAGTTACAAAAGGAACACATGGCAAGTATGAGGTTTGGGTAGATGGTAATTCTAATTCTGTGAACTTGACGACTAAAGAATGGGATTGCTCATGCTGCAAGTGGCAAGTCACTGGGATTCCATGTGAACATGCTTATGCAGCAATCATGCATGAAGAGAAGGCTGTTGAAGATTATGTTGTACCAATGTTCAATACAACAACTTGGGCAGAGATTTATGATACAGCTCCTGAACCTGTTAGAGGCCAAATGTACTGGCCTACTGGTTATGTCCTAATAACCGCACCAGAAGCTCCTGTTCCACCTGGTAGAAAGAAAGGAGAGAAGAAGAATTATAATCGGATCAAGGGTAAACATGAGTCACCAAAGAAAAAGAAGAATCCGGGTGAACCTGAAGTACTCAAGCTAGGAAGGAAAGGGATTACAATTCATTGCAGATCATGTAAGGAAGCTGGACATAATGCAGCTGGCTGTAAAAAATTCCCTAAGGAGAAGAATAGTAAGAAGACAAAGAATCAAGAAGAGGTATATCCCTTATATTTTTCTAATGTGTCTGTTTGAATGAGAAAGATGTTTAAACATGTTTATCTTTCTGTTGTAGGCTGCTGGATCTTCACAAGCACCTAAGGAGAAGAAGACTAAAAAGGGTAAAAAGAATCAAGAAGTATCTACCTCTCAGCCCTCACAGCTTATGGATCATCAAGAAGGATCACAGGGACCCGAAACACTCAACCTAACACAAAGAAGCAGTCAATGGGACCAGTGGGACTAGTAGTTGTAGGTTTTAGTCTTGGTTAGAATATGTAAGATCAGAACACCTAGTATCTTTTTGTATGTTATGGATGTTGATCTTTTGGATGTTGATCTTTTGGATGTTATTCTCGGATCATTATGTCTCTATTTAGATGTTAACAACAATGGTTCCTCAAGTTTAATAGGGGGATTCTTGCATCATTATCATAGCATTACAAAAGGAACACAAAGCACAAATCTAAAGCTAAAGCACAAAGTCATTTTGTCATTACAAAAGCTAAAGCACAAAGTCATTACAAAAGCTAAAACACAAAGCTAAAGCACAAAGTCATTACAAAACACAAAGCACAAAGGCATTACAAAACACAAAGCACAAAGCTAAAGCACAAACAAATCATTACACAAAACAGAGACATAACGACCACAAAGTCATTACACATTGCCTCAAGACCTACACTCTTCCCCATAGCCATACAATTGAGCAAAGTATAACAGAAGCAACACCTACTGTCTTCAAAGC
>NW_003302417.1:0-1558 GCF_000004255.2 Arabidopsis lyrata subsp. lyrata | reverse complement strand
CGTTTTGGAGCTTCATAGTACCCATCACTTCCATCCTCAAAGCATTGACATCCTCTGCAACTAACTTACACTTCTCCTCGACCATCCTAATTTCTTCTAAGAGAGCTTCATCAACCCATTTGAACAAGTGATTCTCATTTTCCCTCTATACAAATAAACTCCGATCAATACTCCATGGTCTTTCCAAATCAACAATTTAACCAAATAGAAAAACATACCATCATTCCAATCGCGCATCGGTAGAATCTCCGGTATGGATTCTCCTTCGTTTTTGATGTGAATGTGATGATACCCTCTCCACACCAGCAGTTCGACGGGACACCAAGAGAAGAAAAACGATGCAATGGACTTGAAGCGGATGAGTAGTAACTCGTGGTGCTCATCGCTGCAATTTCAGAAACCAAAGACTTGATGAAGATGAACCCTAATTTTGAAATCCCTAAACCCCCAATTCGCGATTTTGAGAAATAGAGAGAATAGAGAACACGACGTCGTTTTGGCTTTGTTTTGAGAAAAAGAGACGAGTCAAAACGACGTCGTTTTAACTCTCGGGTCATGGGTACTTATGCGGGTAATCCTAAACGCGGTATAGTAAACGCAGATTTGTGGTTAAACCCGGTTTAATGGCCGGTTCAATTGGAGGCGTATTAATCAAGATGAATCTGAAAGTTGAGGATGTTTTATTAAGGAAATTGTTAGTTGTTGGTGATTTTTTAAGAGCAAAAAAGTATAGGGGGATTCCTTGAGTTTGCAACTAGTTGGGGGCTGAAAAATCCGGCAACCCATTTGTGAAGAAATTGATGGGATTTTGGCAAGATTTTGGTGGAGTTCTGGGGAAGAGAAATGCGATATTCATTGCTATGCTTGGGACAGACTTGGTCGCCCTAAGAAGGAAGGAGGTTTGGGATTCAGAGAATTGGAGAAATTCAATTTAGCTCTTCTCGGTAAACAGATTTGGAGAATTTTACAACATCCTCAGTGTCTCCTATCAAGAGTCCTCAAGGGAAGATATTTTCCGGATACAAATGTGTTGTATGCAGTGCAGGGAAAGAAAGCATCTTATCACTAGAAATCGATCTTACAAGGGCAAGGATTGCTGAAGCAGGGACTCCGTTTTTTGCATTGGAAATGGTTCGATAACGAACGCTTGGTTGGATCCGTGGCTGCCAGTTCATTCGCCAAGAGCTCCTAGAAAACGATTAGAGGAAGTAGGCCTGATGATGGTGAATGATTTTTTAAACAATATCAAATCTAATTGGGACATAAGCAAAGTTAATGAGTGGATTCATCAAGACGATGTAAACAAAGTATTATCCATAAAGCTTTGTCCAGATGCGGAGAGAGATCTCTTGGGTTGGCACTATATATAAGAGGGTATCTACACGGTAAAGTCTTCTTATTAGCTTGCAACTCACCTACCAAACAACAATCTAACCCGTCCAATTCCAGGTACTCCAGATCATAAAGCTCATGTTTGGAGACTCAAAACTGCCCCAAAGTTAAAGCATTTCCTATGGAAGTTATTATCTGGCGCGTTAGCTACAGGCATCAATTTAAA
>NW_003302418.1:0-13678 GCF_000004255.2 Arabidopsis lyrata subsp. lyrata | reverse complement strand
AAAAGGGGGTGTTAAAGAGGTTGCCTAATGCGAAGCTTATTGGAACAGTAGCTTTTTCGGTGTATCTCCCCTAATACTGAAAATAATAATCCTCTTGGAATTAAAGATATTTTGTTATGAGAATCGATCTTTACCAGTACAGAGTTCGCTCTTATTCAACATACAGTTCGCATAGAGTTTGCATGCACGTCTGGAGTATGGACTCGAGCTAGTGCCTGGAACACAAAAACAAGCTGTTGAAGAGAGAAGTTAGTAACCAAAGTAAAAGAAAGAACTTGATCTTAGCAATTCAAAAATCTTGAATGTAACAAGCAGATACCCAAAAAGCAACGGCGCCAAATTGATACTAAGGTTATTACTATCAATTACCCTAATATACTTTCATGTCATTGCAGTATAAGAGGTTATCAATCCAATCAGGTGCTCTTACTAACAATCAAGATATGCTCAGAAACAACTAAGTCAAGCCAGGCAGGATATTGTTTTGTTATTTAGCAATCCTAAGCGATCATGCATAAACGATAAAACTACAGAACATGAGTGATCATGCATAAAGAGAAATAACTATCAATACTAAACAGCAATAAGCAAGTAAGCAACAGGTAAAGAGATAAGCAAAAAAAAAAAAAAAAAGGTCCTTGTTGGGGTCGGATCCCGCACATTTTTGGTAGGATCCACTTGGATCTGTCCACGTCATTATTACATAATAATCCTCTTGGAATTAAAGATATTTTGTTATGAGAATCGATCTTTACCAGTACAGAGTTCGCTCTTATTCAACATACATTTCGCATAGAGAAAGGCCGAAGCGAGGAGAATATTGTTCGAGGCTCGCGGCAGCGTCAAGACGCGGGAGTTCGGAGTCAACAAGAAAGAGTTCGGAAGATCTATGCGAAGCCCAAGATAGTTCAAATTCAAGCCGTTTCGGTCAAAGTGTAATTTACGTGATTAATGCGGATCAACGCGATTATGAGCAGTAAATGACCGCATTGATCATGTTTTCTCTATAAAAACAACCTCAAACGCATGTGTTTGGGGAGGACGAATCTCATTACTGATTACTTCTAAACAATACTATACATTTTTCTCTCTTTACTATTTTCGCACGGCATTTTGCACTTCATCTTGCGTCAAATTTCTTTACTCCTTTTCTTGGTTGTTTTCCTTTTCAAATTCTCATATTTATTTCCTGATTTAACAAGAGTTTTTCTCCACAAAATACTTAAAGATAATCGAGTGTGAATCCTACATCCACATTTTGGCGCCGCCTGTGGGGAGTTACCGCAAAACTCTTTAATCTCAAAATCTTTCTTTCCCAACCAAGAAATTATGGCTGATCAGCAAGCATTGAGCGATGCAATTGCCTTGCTTACTCAAACAACCACCGATCTGACCAATCAGATGGGTACACTTGTTACTGCCAACACCACTTTTGGTGAAAGGTTGAACTCAATCGAGCAAACCTTAACGAGTGTTCAAACCACCCAAACGAATTTGTCAAACGCGCAGAACGTTGTTTCAAGCCGTTTAGTTAATTTGTCCTCAACGCGAACATCAACGCATCAGCGCAGATTATTCGCGACACTTGGGATTACTCGAACTCCTCAAACAGGCTAGCCTGCTAGGACTAGCAATCCGGCAGCCGCATGAGATGCGACTAACCCAACCGGGGAAGAAATTCCCCAGGGTCAGGGAAATCTTCCTGTTGACGACGGATTTTTTATAGAAGATCCTGATGTCACCCTATTAGACGATTTCATCAAAGTTCGTCAAGAGCTTAATGAAATGAAATCAAAATTTCATCAGGCGACCAGTTCGGCGCCTGAGATCGATCGAGTAATCGAAGAAACTCGTCGAACTCCCTTTACCTCGAGAATCTCGAACCTTCGGATCAAAGATTCTCGAAAGGTTAAGTTACCAACTTATGATGATAAAGGAGATCCTAAAAATCACCTCGCTGCTTTTCAGATCGCCGCAGGCAGAATTGATCTAGAACCAGGCGAGGAAAATGCCGGATTTTGCAAACTATTTTCTGAAAATCTTTCTGGACCAGCTCTGTTATGGTTCACCCAGTTAGAACCAGAAACTATCGATAGTTTTAAGGAATTGTCCTCTGCATTCATAAAACAATATTCCATGTTCATGGAAAAGACAACTTCTGATGCGGATCTTTGGAATTTAACCCAAGGTCAGAATGAACCACTTCGCAAATATATCGCTAAATTCAAAGAAGTGATAGCCAAAATTCATGGGGTATCGCACGCTGCTGCCCTTTCTGCTTTAAGGAACGGACTCTGGCATGAATCTCGATTTCGAGAAGAAATGATCGTCAACCAACCAAGTACCATCCAAGATGCTTTATTCATAGCTACTAATTGGATGGAGGCAGAAGAAGAAAAGCTTAGCCTCGCTAAAAAGCATCGACCAGCTAAATTAGTCGTTGCGAATCCAACTAAAAAGTTCGAACCAAAAGATCAAAAACGGTTCGGAGTTAATCCTGCTACTAATGCTATAGGAAAACCCTCCCCAAGCAGAGGAAGATACAATCCTCCTAATACTTGGGTTAGAGATGAAAGTGCCTATTGCGATATTCACAAAGTAAACGGGCACTCCACTAAAGATTGCAGCGTACTCAAAAAGCACCTCACCAAACTGTGGGCAGCTGGAGAGCTCGCTAATTTCAATATCGAGGAATTTGTGGAATCATACCACAAAGAAAAAGAAGATTCCGAAGCTTCTAATCCTCCTGAAAAGAAACATAAGCCCAATGGGCCCGGAACTCCAAACACTCCTAAGAAAAGGATCGATGTTATAATGGGAGGATCCAAATTATGCCGAGATTCGATCAGATCGATCAAAAGGCACAAGAAATCAGCAGCAATTCAAACCGCTATGGGTTTTCAATCAAATGAACAAATACCTTCTATCTCCTTTGACGATTCGGACACTCAAGGATTAGATGGGCCTCATGATGATGCTCTTGTGATAACTTTAGATGTTGCGAACTTCGAAGTGACAAGGTGTCTAATTGATACTGGAAGCTCGGTAGATCTCATATTTCTAAGCACTTTGCAAAGAATGGGAATCAGTAAAGCTGACATTATCGGTCCACCGGCACCATTAGTAGCTTTCACAAGTGACACATCTATGTCCTTAGGAAACATAAAACTACCAGTGCTCGCCGCAGGGGTTCCAAAAATTGTAGGATTTATTGTTTTCGACCGTCCGGCCGCTTATAACATAATTCTCGAAACTCCGTGGATATACCAAATGAAGGCTATACCTTCAACTTATCACCAATGTGTGAAATTTCCGACTCCTAGTGGAATTGGAACCATTCAAGGAGATCAGGAAACGTCGCGATCTTGCTACCTCATGGGACATCGTTTAAAGCACAAATAGCAATTAATGATAAATGTTAAGCAAGAAAGCACCTCGCGTTACCCAAGTGGTCTTAGTTCGAATGAGGTTACCACGGAAATTGAAATTGATTCCGAATTTCCAGATCGAAAAGTAAAAATCGGTACTACTTTGGATTCAGAAATCAAAGATCAATTGGTAACATTTCTAAAAGAAAATAAACATACTTTTGCCTGGTCGGCCAAGGATATGCCTGGCATCGACAAAAGTATCATTACCCATGACTTAAATATCGATCCCAGTTTTAAACCAATAAAGCAAAAAAGAAGAAAACTGGGTCCTGACCGAGCTCAAGCGGTCAATGATGAAGTTGATAAGCTTTTGAAAATTGGTTCGATTAGAGAAGTAAAATACCAGGACTGGTTAGCAAACCCCGTGGTAGTCAAAAAGAAAAATGGAAAGTGGAGAGTATGTGTCGATTTCACTGACATTAACAAAGCGTGTCCAAAAGACAATTTTCCTCTCCCTCATATCGATCGGCTCGTAGAATCAACAGCCGGAAACGAATTATTGACATTCATGGATGCATTTTCTGGGTTTAATCAGATCATGATGAATCCCGAAGATGAAGAGAAAACATCTTTCATAACAGATAGAGGAATCTACTGTTATAAAGTTATGCCATTCGGTCTAAAAAATGCCGAGGCAACATACCAACGTCTAGTTAACAAAATGTTTACAAAACATCTGGGCAAAACAATGGAAGTTTATATCGATGATATGCTCGTAAAATCTCTTAAGAAATCCGAGCACATCACACATCTTGAGCAATGTTTCAAAATTCTGAATGAATTCGGAATGAAATTAAATCCTGCTAAATGTTCTTTTGGTGTGCCTTCCGGAGAATTCCTAGGTTACATAGTCACGGAAAAAGGAATAGAAGCAAATCCTAATCAGATTAACGCTTTCAACACAATGCCTTCACCAAAAAACATTAAAGAGGTCCAGCGATTGACGGGCAGAATTGCCGCGTTGAATCGTTTCATCTCGAAATCCACCGATAAATGTCTCCCTTTTTATCAGATTTTAAAAGGGAACAAAAAGTTTCGGTGGGATGATCAATGCGAAGCAGCTTTCCATCAACTCAAAACTTATTTGACAACGCCACCGGTTCTCTCAAAACCTGAATCAGATGAGAAACTTTATCTTTATGTCTCGGTTTCTAATCATTCTATAAGTGGGGTTTTAGTCCGAGAAGATCGAGGTGATCAGAAGCCGATTTTCTACATAAGTAAATCTCTTACCAGTCCGGAAACGAGATATACCATGATGGAAAAATTAGCTTTAGCAGTAGTCATATCTGCTAGAAAACTAAGACCTTATTTCCAATCTCATCCGATATAAGTTCTGACTTCCCATCCGCTTCGCTCAATTCTTCACGGACCAAGTCAGTCCGGTAGATTGGCGAAATGGGCAATCGAACTCAGTGAGTACGATATAGAATACAAAAGTCGAACTAGCGCAAAGGCACAAGTTCTGGCTGATTTTCTGACCGAACTACCACCGGATGACGGAATCCTTATTGAAACAAACTCTACATGGAAATTACATGTAGATGGCTCTTCTTCTAAACAAGGGTCCGGAATCAGTATTAGGCTCAAAACTCCGACAAAGGAAATAATCGAACAATCATTTCGATTAATGTTTCCAGCTTCGAACAATGAAGCAGAATACGAAGCTCTCTTAGCAGGACTTCGGCTTGCTCTTGCAATTGGAGCAGAAAAAATAATAGCTTATTGTGATTCTCAGCTAATTGTAAACCAGTTCGCTGGAGAATACGAGGCTAAGGCTCCTCGAATGGAAGCCTATCTTTCGGTTGTCAAAAAATTAGCCGGAAAATTCAAAGAGTTTGAATTAGTTCGAATACATCGAGGAGAAAACACTACGGCAGACGCTTTAGCTGCCCTAGCCTCTACCCCGGATCCTGAGCTCAAACGAGTTATCCCTGTTGAATGTATTTCTTCGCGAAGTATTTCGGTTGAAGAAACAGAAAACGATAACATTTTGGAGGCCGAGCATATCGAAACTCCAAAATTAAATTCCGGAAATGAAAATAGTTCGTTTGTCGTCACCAGATCACGAGTAAAATCTCAGGATGATGAACTTACTCCACCACTGGAACTTCCTAAAAGAAAGCCAAGAAGAAAGTTGAAGGATCAAGAGGTTCCCGCTAAAGAACTATCTCGAACTGAACAGACACCTCCGGGTGATGAAGAAGTTCGGGAAACAATCGAAGATCCTGATATTCCTTCCGAACCCGAACCAAGGAAGTTTATACTCAAGAATAAAACTTCTGCTAATGATTGGGGGGCTGACTAGAGGGTACCCATCAAAAATTTCATTCTTAGTGGAGAACTACCATCGAACAAATGGCAAGCTCGCAAATTAAAAATCATCAGCACTAAGTAGTGTATAATTAAAGAGTCGTTGTATAAGCGAGGCGTCAATGATCCTTATCTTTTATGTATTTTCGGACCCGAGGTTGAAATAGTAACAAGCGAGATCTACGAAGGGCTTTGTGGTAGTCATTCTTCGGGACGAGCAATGGCTTTCAAAATCAAACGGTTAGGATATTTCTGGCCAACTATGATTTCTGATTGCATCGAGTACGCCAAACGGTGTAAAAAGTGTCAGCTGCACGCTCCTCTTATTCACCAGCCATCTGAAATTTTATCATCCATATCCGCTCCATACCCTTTCATGAGGTGGTCAATGGATATAGTTGGTCCGATGCATCGCTCAACGCGAAGCATCCAATACTTATTAGTTCTAACGGACTATTTTTCCAAATGGATCGAAGCAGAAGCCTACGTAAATGTACAAGATTATGTGGTAAAAACATTCTTGTGGAAACACATTATTTGTCGCCATGGAGTTTCTTACGAAATAGTAACGGACAACGGTCCTCAATTCATTTCAAATGAATTTGAAGATTTTTGTTCCGCTTGGGGAATAAAACTTAGCTATTCAACGCCAAGGTATCCTCAAGGAAATGGGCAAGCGGAAGCTTCCAATAAAACCATTCTCAGCAATCTTAAAATGCGTTTGAATGCTCGGAAAGGTGGTTGGTATGACGAGCTGCAACCTGCGTTGTGGGCATATCGAACAACCCCGAGACGAGGAACAGGAGAAACTCCATTCTCATTAGTATATGGGATGGAAGCTGTAGTCCCAGCCGAACTGAATGTTCCTGGTTTACGCCGGAGCGAAGCTCCTCTTAACGAAGAACTAAATTCTAAATTATTAGAAGACGTTCTTGATACAATCGATGAAAGGCGAGATCAATCCCTTATTCGACTTCAAAACTATCAGCAATTGACCGCTCGGTACTATAACTCAAAGTTGAAAAACAGACCTTTAAATGTAGGAGACTTTGTTTTAAGATGAGTGTTCGATAACACAAAAGAAGAAGGAGCAGGAAAACTCGGTATTAACTGGGAAGGTCTTTATCAAATCACAGAAAAAATCCGAAATGGTGTTTACCGTTTACAAGACCTTGACGGAAACCCCGTTCAAAGGCCTTGGAACATCATCAACTTGAAAAAGTTCTATTACTAAAGCAAACACAATCGAACTACGATTTGGCTTGATCCTATTTTGGGTACATAGGCAGCTCGCTAAACACGAGTTCAGCTATAACATAAAAATAAAAATTATATTCCAATCATGGAGTCTTGTTTTTATAAATTCAATATTCGAGCATGAATATAAAAATACATTGCGAACGATGTATATATAAATATTTCTAGATAAGCTAGAACCAGATCTAGAAAGGTCTTGAGTTACGGAATAACTTTGCTCCTTGACCTGCGAGGTCAACGATGCTCATCATAATACAACCTGGCATGTTTCCGTACTCCTGAAGTCCTAGTTCGATCCAATCGGAAGGATGGGCTTCGAGGCGATGAAGCTCGCAAGCAATGTCGAGGCGACGCTTCTCTAGTTCCATGATCCTTTGCCTAATCTCTTTTTTCTCATTTTCGAGCTCGTCGTGCCGTATGATAAGCTGAAGAAAATGAAATGCTTCGTTTAGCAATAATAAAAAGAGTTAAATCTCTAGGTTTAACAATACCTTGGTAATAAACTCCTCGGCCTTGACACGATCTTGAGCTGATAATCTCTCAATTAACACATTTGGAACCTGAATGCTGGTTCCCCACCCCAATGGGCGTGACTCTTCTGGTTCGCCGTTGGCTTCTGTTTTTACAAGATCGATGTCTGACGTTTCCGGAAGATCATCGCTTATCTTATTAATCGAGTTGGAGGGATTCTCTGAGAAATTACCTTCCTCAAACATTTTTGTAGAATTATTGTTGATTAAATTCAATAACGATCTACATCTGCTTATACTCGAAAAATACTCAATCACATTTAAGAGGGTTAATTGACGATTTCCCCAAAACTGAAATACTACTTTCGTGGAAAATGTAATCGAGTTAATTACTAATTATATTCCCTAGATAAGCGCGTGAAATAAGATTTGAGTAAATCGGTAAATTTAAGGCAAAAAGGGAAATATAATTAATGTTACAGGGCCTCTAGCCCAATAGTATGTTACATAATAATTAAAAAAAAAAACTAAGAAAGAGGGGGGTTCGCAGAAGGAACTTCGTCTGATGACGAACCATCTTCACGTTCGTCAGGTTCGAGGCTTCTTTGGTAGATATCCCAATGCTTCTTCAGGAACCTGATGTGTTCTCGAAGACAGCCGGGAATGCGGGCGATAGAATCAAATCCCCTCCTCTCCCAGTTGTGAACGTCCGACTCCAAACGTCGGATCTTCCTTTCTGTTCTAGCAATCCGGTCCTCGAGGTTACGGCGTTTCATTCCGAGGCGTTGCCTTTCGCAGCAGAGGAAAACTTATCTTTTCGTGATCTGCAAAAGAACAGATACATTACGAATCTATCAAGGAAGAAAGAAAACAAGGAATAGACACCCCTTGTGGAGTGAATCCATCCCCCGTCGGGAAAAGAGATTCGCTTGAAGGGAGTCGTGGTGAATTAGGACCAGAAGGTTCGCCTTGGGGAGATGTCATCGTAGATCCAAAAAAGAAGAACTGCAAAGTTCCTTATAAAAGAGTATCTATTGGAAATTTTCCAAAATCCAACTCTCCTTATATAGAAAAAATATGTAAGGGCACTCACTCGAGTATTTATTGAAAAAGAAAGTTAAACGTCAATCTATTGATCTAACTGTTATACCTCTCGATTTTCGTGTACATGCACAAACAAGACCTACAAAATATAGGTTATTCAAGTATCACTTAACACCTAGTAGGCGAACTTAATTTCGAACTCGAAATTCGAAGACTATCAATAAATGGTATCACACCTTTTTATCTCTTAGGGAAAGCAAACAGTTCTCACTAGAGATTTCCCTAATCGAACACATTTGAAGTATCGCAAAGTGTTCTTGTAAGTCGAGCTCTAACCTTGCAACCGAGAGACCGAGGAAAAATTCCAATGTTTTTTCTTTAAAAAAGGCAAGTAGGTCTGATCAGCCTATCTCTCCTATAATCCTAAACCACTTCGATTAGGAGGACTTTGCAAACCCTCCAGGTAAAATCGATGGTTTCCACCAAGATTAAATATTTCTTTCTAAAGAAATTTTAATTAAGAACCATCTTGGGCAAATTATTCAAAACAATAACAAAAGCCCCCTTGGGCAGAAAACTCGAAGGAGAAATAAACGGCCCCATGGCCAACAGAGCTAATTTCATGTCTTAAAATTAAAGGGACAATCCCCATAAAAGGTGAATGCAATCACCATCATTCAATCATAGGTGAAACCGCCTTCATCTCATGCCTGATTTGAGACAAGAGCACTCCCGACATCAGCGTTCTGAGTTATGGGAACCACCTCAGGGTTAAGCGAGCTAGCATCTTGAGGAGGTTCGCTCTTCGATTCAAGGCCGTCTCCCATAATCGAGGAGATGGCAAGATCATGACCAGAGAACCCCTGAGCTCGTCCCAAGGAGATTCTGTCAACATTGGTTCCGGACTCATTAAAATGAGCGCGAGGAGAACATCATCTCATCCAGAGACAAACCAATATTTGGCTCAGTCAATGGAGGGGAATCAGCGAACTCAGAAACAAACTGCTGCAAATTCAAATATGGCTGAGGAGCAGTAGCTAGCTTAGCTTCAGTCTCAGCGAGGTCAGCGCCAACTGTCTCCTTTTCTTCAGCCAAGTTGACCTTTCCGTCCTCTATCTCCTTGATCAGATCGAGATTGCTCTTCATCTCATCACGCTCGGAGTTAAGTTCGTTCCAAGCTTTATCTGCAGTGATAAATTCCTGCACAGCAAGAAGAAACTTTTGCCCAGCTCGTTTAACCTCTTTCCGAACATCGTGAGATATTTTGCGAAAATCTCGATCTTTGAGTTTGGAAAGAGATTCATTTTTGCGTTCGAGCTCCTCAGCAGCTGTTTTGACCTTGTCAAGCTCTGATCTCAGAAGCTCAATCTCGCCCTTTTCGAGGTTATGGTCAGCAAGGGCAGTCTCTAGCCTCTGCTCAGTTTCGATTAGAATCTTCCTTGTCTCCTCGCCAGATTTCTCGAGTTGTTCGATTTTCTCCTGGCGAGCCGAATCAAGGCCAGCAGTCTCCTGCACAAGCCGACTGGAAGATTGCAGTTTCTCGATCTCTCCTTCAGCAACAGCAGCTTTCTTGGAAACTTTGGCAAGCTCCTCTTCGTAATAGTTGATGATGCCATTCACGTCCAGAGTTGCCTAATGAAAAAGGATGCATTAATAAAAGAAAAAACTTTTAAATTTGGTTGTTCAAGGATGCAAATAGTCAAACCTGGGAGGAGTGAAATGAATGACTGATATACATCTTTTTTATACCAGGCTTCCACCACTCAAAGGACGGGAGTTTCTTCCCAAAGCGGGTGTGGAAGCACCTAAACATATTCCCAATCTTCTCTTTATCTAGAATAAAGATAGTTATGTGAGGATTGAGCTTCTAAAAAAAAGAGGGTCGATCAATCTCAAGTAACAGTATGACAATTAAAGGTTACCTGATTGGGATGAAGCTCTGGCAACAAGTCCTGAGCTTGGAGACGATCGAACCCTAGAGGTATTTCCTCGGGGACGTCTAGGGGGTAACATCCCTGAATCCAGCGGTTCCTTTAAAACAATTCCTGAATCAGGATTTACGTCCTGAGCTTCGGCAGGTTCAGAAATTGGCAGATTCGAAGAAGCGGCTCTGCCCTTCCTTGTGTTCATGGGGCGTCCTTGGACCGGGGGTTCAAGTTCCTCAGCCTTCCTCTTTCTCATGAGAGAAGAATCACCTGTAAGGCCTTCTTCCTCAGCAGTGGCAGCGACCACATTGTCTGTTGTTGGGATGGGGGAAGGAGCGTTGTTCACAGCAACCACCATTGACTTTGAACCTTCAAGAGATCCATCGTCAACTAGGAGAGTTTTCCGGTAGACTTTCTCGTCCCCGGTGGAGGTTGCGTTTTTCTTGTTTTTCCCGACCAGGGAAATCTGGTCTTTAACCTTTTTGTTTGCCTCCTTGATCTTTCTCCTATCTCGGGCATTCAGACTCGAGAGATCAATCTCGGCAGGAGGAAGGGCGACAGGGTGAGTTAGGCTCATTCTGACAGAAAATCCGGCACCGTGGATTCTTTCTAAAGTAAAAGAATTCCAATTAACTGGCTTCTCCAAGACGGCCTTGTAGAAGTTAAGAAAATCAATGGATGGAACTGGCCGAATCTGGGAACCTGCAAGGAAACAAGTAAATGTTGAAACGCAGTTTGAAATAACATAGGAAATTTATTCAGTTAAGTCCTAATTTCTACCCAAATTCGATGACCAGTGAGTTCGAAGGAGTTCGGAAGAACTCTGAATAGAAAAATTATTTATGCGGAAGAAGAACCAAAACTTCCTCCAGGCGTTGTCCTTTAAAGGCAGGCCGTCGATAAGATTCCGATCCGCGATCGGATAAAGGGCATAATACCCAGAAGTTCGGGATTCGCGAGCTTGGAAAAGTTCCAAGAGTTCGCAAAGTCCCAATGAGTAGCCCGCCTCCGCCGCAACAATGAAGGTACACAAAAGATACCGGAGCATGTTGGGCGACATTTGAGAAAAAGCAATTCCCAGATGGTAGAGGTAAACGAGAAGTATCTCAGGAAGGGGAAAGAATCAGCCGCACCCTTTGAAATAAATTTCATAGGCGCAGCAGTAACCTTCTCGCCCCGACTCCGGAGACTCGAAGGGCTCCGGGACTACCATCTCTACTTCAGGGGGGATGTGACACAATCTACAAAGATCGTTAAGAGAATCGACAGTCGATTCACTCTGGGGGTGAAGATCAAACCCGTCTCCGGTTGGGATTTGAGGTTCGGTTCCTTCACCCATGAGAGCTTCGATATCGTCAGCCTCATATTCGCGAAATTCAGAAGAAAGGTTCGACATTTTACGAAAGGGATTTTTTACCGAAAAGAGATAATGACTTCTGTAAAAAGAATGAAAGTTCTCTAGGTAAAGAAGATAAGATGGAAAAGTAATGTTACCTCTTAGAACCCTAAAGTATGATGAAAACCGCCTCGAGAATATTAGGAAGTGGGACAGTTTTCCCCGCAGTATTTATATAAAATTAGAAAATTAATGATGACGGTTGCCAGGGATATCAAATCATTTGATTATCCGAGATCGGCGTAATAGCGTAAAACATGGAATAATTCCGGAATGTTAAAGATCTTGAGTCATTAATTACTGTTTACTTAAGTCTTCCAAGCCGAGCACTCAGCTCGCAAGACTTGGGGGGCTAAATGTTGGGGTCGGATCCCACACATTTTTGGTAGGATCCACTTGGATCTGTCCACGTCATTATTACATAATAATCCTCTTGGAATTAAAGATATTTTGTTATGAGAATCGAGCTTAACCAGTCGGGAGTTCGATTCAGTTTACTAAAAGAGTTTGATCTTTACCAGTACGGAGTTAGCTCTTATTCAACATACAATTTGCATAGAGAAAGGCTGAAGCGAGGAGAATATTGTTCGAGGCTCGCGGCAGCGTCAAGACGCGGGAGTTCGGAGTCAACAAGAAAGAGTTCGGAAGATCCACGCGAAGCCCAAGATAGTTCAAATTCAAGCCGTTTCGGTCAAAGTGTAACTTACGTGATTAATGCAGATCAACGTGATTATGAGCAGTAAATGATCGCATTGATCATGTTTTCTCTATAAAAACAACCTCAAACGCATGTGTTTAGGGAGGACGAATCTCATTACTGATTACTTCTAAACAATACAATACATTTTTCGGTCTTTACTATTTTCGCAAGGCATTTTGCACTTCATCTTTCGTCAAATTTCTTTACTCCTTTTCTTGGTTGTTTTCCTTTTCAAATTCTCATATTTATTTCCTGATTTAACAAGAGTTTTTCTCCACAAAAATACTTAAAGATAATCGAGTGTGAATCCTATATCCACAGTCCTGAGGATAGGGTAATCGATTATAGCAGTCTCTTTAGTCTACTTAGGTGATTAACAATCCAAACAGGCTATCCCTAGACAATAGATTCAAATACAAATCATTCCACTCTCGTGACAGAGATCCTCAAGCTAAGTCACTTTCAAACTCAATTCTTATTGATGAAATATAACCTAGCAGGCATTAAGATTCAATCTAATATAGTCAATGAACATTCTAATCATCCAATATCTTGGGCTAGAGTATGTAAATCTCTGGAGTAGTTTGTTCAGACATTTCATCAAAAACCTTGTGGGTGTGGAAATGTCCGAGATCAACTTCCAATTTATCAGAGAGGAAATAGCATTAGGCACTACTAAACCAGAAGGGATTCAAGCAATTCTACACTTAACCACCTAAATAAACTAAGGATTCCACACTTAATCTATCCCATCCTCAAGAACCCTAATCCACTACTCAGACATGCTCAAGAACACAAACCCAGAAATTTGCACGAACCCAGAAATCAATAAAAACTTCATATGTTATAGATCAAGGCAAGATAAACAACTTTGAAGAAGAAAATAATTGCAAAAACTCAAAGGATCAAAAGTAATTTGGATTACAAAAGTTTGTAGAAAATATTGTTCAGAGGCTAAAAACGAGATCCTTTGGGCAAAGCCCTAAGAGGTCTATTTATAGCAAAAGTAGAAAACCCTAGTACACAAAACGACAAAATAAAAAGTTGGTTTAAGGTCTACTCGAGTTGGTACTCGAGTGGCTTGGTCGAGTAGTCTATTCTTCAAAGGTTGCATCTTGCTCGGTTAAGTCTCTCAGTGTGAG
>NW_003302419.1:12687-14737 GCF_000004255.2 Arabidopsis lyrata subsp. lyrata | reverse complement strand
TATATATTAATTTATATATATTTAAGTATTTTTAAAATAGCTTGAAAACAGAAAAATTTGTATAAATGGAGCAGTAGTGCAGTACAAACAGAAAAAAATCAGTTACAAGAAAAAAATAGTGTTGATTACTATTTTTAATGCGTTGGCCTAAAAAAAAAATCGGAATGCATGTTATTATTTCTAGAATATGTTTGATATTATTTAAAGCAGGCCCACTTAGCGGATTATTTTATTTTGGCGTGAAGATCGTAAATTAAAACAAGACACGAAATGTTTGTTCAAAAAAAAAAAAAAAAAAAGAGACGAAATGTTGGTTTTGACTTTTGGTCCTCCATTAGTAGCTTTACCCAATAAAAAAATTAAGGATGTGATTGGTGAGGAGGAGAGGAAGTGAGACTAAAAAGTGAATCCTAGCTGAAATTAGCTGACATACTTTTTTTTTTTTTTTTTGGAAAACAAGTTTACTCTGTTTTTTTCAGTTTTTTTAGCTCAAACCAGCTGAAATTATTTTCTTAAGTTTTTAACTTGATTGGTAAAAAATAGAAAAATCGAGAGTATATTTAATTTTCAGCTGATATTTTTACTCTAAAGAATATTACCAGTCACACACCCTAAATAGTTGGTCTGAGCATATTTAAAAGCACAAGACATATATGATATAGCTAGGACTTTTTTTTTTTTTTTAACAAAATATAGCTAGGACTTTAATATATTAATTTGGTGCACATTTCCTTTTTTTTTTGGTGAGATGGTGCACATTTCCTTGCCATTAAGTTAACATATCTACTAACAAAAGATAAAGAAAGAGAAGTAATACAATTTGTTTTCGTTTACGAGTTGCACATTATCTTATTATGTAACTTCCATAGTACATAACTACATACTAATAAATCAGATTGAATTCAAGTGCCCACTAATCAGTATCCAAATAAACTCCTCTTATTATTATTATTTTTTGTCAAAATATGTAACACTCGTATTGATCCATAGACTTACAAACAACTCAAGAGTGTGATCAAATGTTGATTAATGATTTGTGCTTAAGCATGAGAGATCGATGTTTGAAAGATTCTGAATCAAATGGTGAGATGTGACCGAGCGTGACAAAATAAGAAGTCTTACTCACATAAATCTGTCTTTATCTCGCTTATAATGTTTGCGGTTTTTTGATTCAGACTGATAAAGTATATAATAATACATTGATATTACACTAGAGCTTATATATATATATTACGAATCAAAGATCGGTTCAAATCACTCTGATCTCTCTTATATATAAATATGGATATAGGTACATATACGGTATGGATGAAATAATTAAAGGGGTTTTTAGTAAAGTAAACACTTTTCTAAAAGTTATTTGAGAAGTAGGTAATTTTTTTAGAAATAGGAGGAATAGACACTTTTTTTGCTTTTGTGAGATAGAAGATATGTGTAATAGAGTAAATGACAAAACAAGTGTCAAATACAATTCTACCCTTTGTGTTGTGAGAAAGAACTTTTGATGTGGGTCCAAATTTTTAGGAATAATAGATCAAATACTATTTTTCAGGAATAATGAATAAAATTATTTTTTATTTTCTTTAATTTGTATATTTTTCTATCACAAACATTATAAAAAACATTTTGTATACTACTGTTTGTACACCCGTTTGTACACCCGTAATTTACACTAATGTTTGTACACCCGCTTGTACACTATTCAATTGAAATAATGTTTGTACATTCATACGTAATTTACACTAATGTTTGTACATTCGTTTGTACACTATTCAATTGAAGTAATGTTTGTAAATTCATACGTAATTTACACTAATGTTTGTACACCTGTTTGTACACTAATTGTTGTACACCTGTTTGTACACTAATGGTTGTACACCTGTTTGTACATTACTTGTTGTCCACCTTGTTTGTACACTTAATCTCGTACACTATTATTTTTTACATTACCACTTAATCACAAATGGTTCTCTTCATTCTAGACGTAGGTATACCAACTATGTGAAAGTGTCCGATGTTATAGACGGTGTCGAAGGTGGTGTATGGTGAG
>NW_003302419.1:10495-12072 GCF_000004255.2 Arabidopsis lyrata subsp. lyrata | reverse complement strand
AGAGAAGAGAAAATAAAGCTTTGACTATGTCATTATGTCATTATGTGAGTACATAAAAACAAAAAGGATAAATATGTCATTTACTAATATCTATATTAGAGAGAAAAGTGTATTAGAGAGGAAAGAGAAAAATGTCTACTTTTCTAATTTTCAAAAAAATACATACTTTACAAATTATTAGTGGAAAAAGTGTATACTTTACAAATTTTCTCATAATTAAAAAGATTGTGCACATGCATGAATGCATATACATGCATGCATGACACTATTATATATACGATTTGGGTTAATCTCTTTCGTCCACGTCGAGTCGACGTACTAACTATTTTGTATACACCACATTTGCATATTCATACTTTTTTAGTATATTTTTGTGTTCATGCTTTTTTTTTTTTTTTTCTTTTTTTTTGTTCATGCTTTTTTCCATGCTTGCTTATTTAATTTTTCGAATTTATAAAATCCATAGTTTCTTCTATCGTAAATACTCTGAAGAGGCGAAGATAACATAAACTATTAAAACTTTTTATTCCATCCAAAAGTTTATTCGAGTTTGGAAAAAAAAACAACTTTGGAGAGAAAAAATAAGAGAATAATTACCACAAAAAAGAAGAAGAAGAAGAAGAGCTTCAATATTTATTAATTTCGTATTGTATTGTTTGTGGATAGGAACATATATCAATGCAAAAATAAACATATTTTATATCTAGATGCGCGTGTAAGTAAAGTAAAAATATCTAAGCGCGTGTGCGTTTGATGTTGTACGAATTTCGTAAATAAGATTTCATGAACGTACAAAATGATTTCGTTTTGGTTAAAAAGTAAAAATAGTAAACAAAAATTATTAATAATTTAATAGAGAGAGTGGAGGAACAACGGCCCCAAGATTTTTTTTTTAAGATTGATGTGATTGCGACGTGTCGCTTGCTTGTCTGCTATGTGGGCCCCACATCCATTGCTACTTGGTAATTCATTTTTGAGCTTCTTTTTTTGTGGAGATAAATATTTTATTTTAATAGTTGGATCTTGAAATTTGACAACTCTTAAATTTGGATTTGGATTTTAAATCGAATTTAACAAAAATAGGAGGTAACCAAGCACTTGTTATACCATATAATTTTTACTATAAATTACATCAAATTATAACATTGACTATAAATTCAATTTTAATAACCCGTATTATCAGTTGTTGTCTAAATGTTTTTAAGTTATTATGACAACCATGTAATTGTTCTTTATATTTTGTTAGATTGTTTTTTCAAACATTTCAAGTTCATAAAAAAAAAGTATTCAATATATATATTCATAAAAAATAATTAAATATAAAATGAGTTTATTTGGATGATTTTGGTTTAGTTTTGAATATTACGCAGCCAATAGCCTTAAATTTTATAAAGCATTTAAAATTTTCAGATTTAATATAAAAATTGATTACAGAAAAAGCCACAATCTTCCCTAATTCATATTCCAATTCTTTTAAGGATCTTAATCTCAGTTATTCGATAGCATAGATCTTAGTTTTACACTTTTAGTTTATCTTTGTCTCATATTTTTCTAATAACAATGATAGCATAGATCTT
>NW_003302419.1:7460-10395 GCF_000004255.2 Arabidopsis lyrata subsp. lyrata | reverse complement strand
AAATGATAAATAAAAGATGGTGGAGTGTGATAATAATTGAACTTAGTGTGGACACTTTCAATTTTTTTTTTCCTCTTGCACTCATTTGTTTTTCTTTATTTTATTCACATTGAGTGATAATACGTTTGTGGACTTATATGGAACACCAATTTTTTTTTTTTTTTATTGTATAGTGTGCTTCGTTCTTCTTCTTCTCTCTCTATCTCTCAATCTCTTTCTTCTCTTCAATGCTCTCTTTCTCTCTCTAAGAAGCCATTTTTTTTCTCTTGCCAAGAAAAACCATCTAAGGTTTGTGTTTACCATCGTTTTCTCAAATCCATCAACACTAAGTTTCGTTTCTTGTTCTTGTTTTAAAGTTTGTGGATTTAGTTATTCTTCTTGTTCCTTCTCTTTGATCTCTTATTTAATTATAAGATCCAAATCTTGAAATCTACGAGATGGGTATGTGTGTATATCTATAGATTTACGAGTAAAAGATCACTGTTTCCTCAAAGTCTTTTTTTTGTCCTTCTTCCCGATCTTGGCTTTCATGTAGTTATGTTTTGGGTTCTTGATTTCAAGATTTTCAGATTTCTCTCCCCTCTGTGTAAATCTTAATCTAATCTCTTGTTGATTTATCAGTTCTTAAATCCATCTGCAGTCTTTGTTGGCTAATCAAGAATCTACCTCGTTTGTTGATTTTTCTTCTTCTTACAAATGTTTATGTCTTTAAGTTTATGAACACCATATCTATCTATCTGTTTGTTTAAATTACTAGTTGAGTTCATCTTAACTTTTGTTCTATTATTGTATCTGGTAGCTTCTTCATCTAATTACGGATGTCTTAATCTACTTTTTTCTTATGATTACTCAACATAAAATAAACTCTCTCGAATCAGATTGGAAACTGAAACTTTTTTTGGCGTGCGAATAATTGTTCCTCTTTGTGAGATTTCACTTCATCAAATAAAAAAAAAACAAAAAAATCTTTAACCCACTAATCCTAATTACTTTAGTGTGACTTCTTCTTCCACATGAAATAATGTTCTTCTACTAAGAAGATTTTCAAATCTGAGAAACATGTACTTGTGTTGTTTTTGCAGGAGTAAGATAAGAGTCAGATTTAGGTAGGTGATGATAAAGAAGATCTGGTGTTATGCGGAAGTATTTGGGAAACGAAGAGGAAGAGGCAAATAGTAACAGTGGAAGAATCAAATGTTCTTATCCACTGAGAACCCACCAAATGACCCACTTTCTTCTTCTTCTTCTCCTCCTTTCTTACATCTCCCCACTTCTTCCCATGAGTTAGGTCAATCCCATCTCTCCAATTTCTCCATCAGGTAAATTTTTCAACTTTCCCTCTCAGTCTTTTTTCTTTCTTTTTCTTCTTCTGGGTTTCTTCGCCCTTATGGTTTTCTCTCCAAAATAAAAGAAAAAAAGTCTCTGGATTTCATGATGGGTCAGTGTCAAATCTTAGCTAGAGATCCAAAGTTTTAAGCTTTCTTCTTTCTTCCTTGGTAGTGATTAATGGGTCAGTTTCTTTCTTCTTCCACCTTCTCTGATTTTGTATCAATAAAATCAACGTAGGTTTCCTTGTTCCCTATACATAGCTCAGTATCATCAAATTTTGTTCCTTTTTAAGTTTTAAGAATCTTTTATGTTTAACTCTTTATCTTTAGAGTTTTGAAAGTTAACAACTTTGTTGTGTTATGCTTTGCAGAGATTACGCATATAGTAACCGGAAGAACAACATCAAGAACAATTGGCCATTTTCCTCAAAAAGTCTCCAACTTTTCTCAACTCATGGCATAACTGATCCTTTGCCACCGTTACAGAAAGTTTCCACCGTAAGTAACCAGTTTGAGACCAAGGCTAGTTCATCGTCGGGGAAGCAAATCGTATCCTATGTTCATCATGGAAGAGATTTGGCTAAACTTGGGTTGAATCAGACATTAGCAGAGACTAGTAAAGGAGGAGTTAGTAGCCAATCAAGAATCATCGAGAATGGTTTGTTTTCGAGTACAAGTGTTTCCAAGTCTGAAGTAGAGATAGTTGTAGCTGCTACAAGTAACAAGAAGGACAACCACAGTAAAAAGTGTGGAAGAGGGATGGTGAAATCTAAAGAAGATAGTTGTGGTGGCCTTGTGACGACTTCTGAATCAATAATGGCTTCAAAAACATGTCCTATTTGCAAAACCTTCTCCTCAGCTTCTAACACAACTTTGAATGCTCACATCGACCAGTGTTTGTCTGTTGACTCAGCACTGCCACCGGTTGTTAGTAGTAAGCCAAACAAGCCTAGAAGTAAGCCACGGGTGAAAGTTAAAACGATGGTTGATATCTACGCTTCTGCGAAAGAAGGCACATTAGAAGATCTTGATAAAAGAAATGGAACAAAGTGGGTGTCGATTTTGAGTTATACAAATAGAGTTGTTGCTGAGAAGTCTGAAGTGTCTAAGAAGCGGAAAGTTTCGCCTGTTGGCGTTGGTCCGGTTTATATTGATGCTAAGGGGCAGAAATTGCGGATTTTATCTGAGTTCAGCGAGAAGAAGACTTCTACTACTCCGTCGAGAGAACAGCATGAGGATGGTAGTGGTGGTAAGAAATGTTTAAGCCAAGGTAGTAAAGGACACAATAAATGCTTGAGGAAAATTCGTCGAGTAAAGAAGCCTCACAAGTATGTTAAACTAACCAATCACAAAGCTAATGCTCCAGAGGTAATTCCATAGGTTGCTGTCAATAGTGTTTTTTTTTGCATATTCATTGTTGATCATAAAATAACAGCACATTGCTTTGTACAGCAGATACCTGGAGATCAAAGAGGTTTTTCTGGAGAAGGTAGTCACACTGGTCATCATAGAATCCATAATCAGCGGATGCTAGCGAAACGTGGTCTGATTTCGAAGAAGCTAAATGAGAAAGGACATGAATTATATGGTTTGCGGGATCAGCTATC
>NW_003302419.1:5132-7360 GCF_000004255.2 Arabidopsis lyrata subsp. lyrata | reverse complement strand
ACATGAATTATATGGTTTCGGGATCAGCTATCGGATGATGGAGATACATGGTCAGGAGGAGATCCTACTGTGTTGAGAGGTACTGATTTGTTTGCCACAGATTCTTATCCTTTATATAAACAGAAGCTGGGGAGCGAAGTTGCTCGACCAAAAAAGGCTTTGTTTGGGAGTAAAAGTGCTCAAAGTCGTTCATTTAGAGTCCCTCAGAGTGAAAAAGAAGATGAGTCACTTGAGGGAATTCAAATAAACACTCTCCGATTAAAGAAGAGCATTGCTTCATTTCAAGAAGATAAGTATCCACCTGGAAAGAATTTCTGCTCAGATGCTGTAGATGTTTCAGATGCATCTCCTCGTGGAACTAGCATGAGAAAGTTTTCCCCACCTTTTGTACCAAATGCCTGGAGGCGACTATCTGTGCCTGTGGAGCTAAATAAAGCTCGGTTGGATTTCTCGGAGGAAGAAGATGAAGAAGAAACAGGGAAATGGGAATCTGAAATGACTCAAGAACGTGAGCTGCCAGATAATGATTATGTTTCTGGTGATAATGGAGAAAGAAATGAGGTCTTACTGAGATCAAATCCTTCATCTAGTGGTTACGATGATTATAATGATGATGACGACGAAAGTAGTGAAGAGGAAGAAGCTAATAACAAAAGAGCTCATGTTTTGGACAAAACTGATGATATGGGTGCTGAGTTCTACCAGTCAGACAGTCCACCATCTATTGAAATCTTACCCAGAGAGCGAGCAATGTATTACTCCGAAGTTGGGAATATGATTTACGGGCAAACCTCTTGCAAGGAGAATGAAAGGCTTGATTCTGTAGTTGGACAAGGAAGCTTATTTGTAGAGGTTGATACCATTCCTATTCCAGGACCTCCAGGATCATTTTTACCAAGTCCTCGAGATATGGGTTTTGATGAGAATCTTGGGAACTCGTCGGTTATCACAAGCCAGGTTCAGTCTTCCATGGATCAGCTTGACAGAAACTCATCTGAATCACCTGTTTCCGCAGTTTCAAACTTTGCAGCTGGTAGATTGAATTTTCCAGCAGAGTTATCTTCTACTTTCCGAGAAAATTTCTCACCGGATATTGCCATGTCCTACTCAACAACCTCGATGGGCTTTTGTGTTCCATCTCATCATGGGACAACCGAGGCTGAGCCAATTACCATTGACAAGACAACATTACCTTCCAGATTTAGAAACAATGATCAAGAGTCTTGTTGTTGCCAAAGAAAAGAGAGAATCTCCGAGGGCATTACTCGGAATCATCAAGGATCTCACTTGCTGCAGCGAAGAGCAGCTTCTTCGTCAATCACGATGAACTTAACTAATTCACCCACACGTTTGGATCCAAATCATCCATTTGAGCAGTCACCATACAAGATCCAACAAGCTTTGGATCTCCAGAGTAAGTTCTCCAGCAGAACGAATCCCAACGCCGTTGTGCCTCCAAGTCCTTCTAACCCGGTTTTAAGGTTAATGGGAAAAGACTTGATGGTCATGAACCAAGGAGAAGCAGATGAAGAAGCATCCCGGTCTAGCTTAACACCAACCCCTCAGTTTGTTGATCCTCCTTGTGGTGGAACTGGCTTATACTTCAACACAGGTCTCTATTTAAGAAACAGTTTCGAGTCAACACAACAACCACAAGCCCAAACCCAACCACAACCACAACCACAAGCTGCAGCATTCAGAAACAATTTTGATCATGTAAGATACTTTTCTCCGAGCTAGTCACCGTAAAGTTTCGACCTTGATGCAGTGTAAGAAGCAGCCGAGAAGTGGGTTCTCTTCGAAAACCGATCATCAAACATGGATGCATTCGGGTTTTAAGGTATCTACGGCATTTTCTATGCTTCATCTCTTTCTGCAGAGACTTTGTGTAGTTACTGTTTACAAAAGAAAAAGCAAACACTTGAAAATAACAAACACTCTGTAGAAGGATAAGTAACTTAAGGCTTTTATTGCCACCAAAGTTATCAAGTTATAGTTTATCTTTAACTTTTGGCTATTGTCAATGTTTTAAATGGTAATAATCCTTTTCTTCCACAAATTGCAGTAGAACTCAATCTTATAAAGCATCAAAGATGAGTAACTTTAGGCTTTTATTGCATGCAACCAAAATTGTCTAAAAGGTCAAAAGTTAGGGTGAAATCATGAACCTTAGACCAATATGGTTTTAACTAGATTAAAATAACCAAAAACTAATTAAAAATAGAATC
>NW_003302419.1:0-5032 GCF_000004255.2 Arabidopsis lyrata subsp. lyrata | reverse complement strand
ACGAATATACGAACGAAACGAAGCAAAAAAACGAACGAACGAAAATTGAAAATACCGAATGGATACTAAATTTATAACCGAAATAACCGTAACTGTACCGAACCGAAATATTTCGGGTAACCGAAACACCCGAAATACAATTATATTTTCAAAATAATTAGTTATTTATAGACCAAATAATAAAAATATTTGAAAAATATATAAAAATAATAAAAATACTCGAAAATAACCGAAATATATCCTAAAATATCCGAAAATACTCAAAAATAACCGAATGGATACTAAATTTTAAAACCGAAACCGAACCGAAATTTTAAAATATCCGAATAAATACTAAATTTTAGAACCAAAAGAACCGAAACCGAATGGATCCAACCGATAACCGAACGGATAACCGAAAGCCCATGCCTAATTTGAAAGGTTTAGGGTTTATTGGTGTGTATGTATATTTTAATTTTGATTTGTTAGATTAATTAAACTTTTTAAAATAATGTGTTGAAATTTGATTGGTTGGTGCAAAGAATAATGTAGTGGTTGACTAAAAAAGTCGTTAGACACACCTTTCTTTAATTACGGAGCCAGCCCCAGCTTTATCCACGGGTGGTATTTCGGGTCGGGTCAAACCGGTAAACGAAATCGGAAAACTCGCCGGAAGAATATGACTCCTCCTCCTCCGACAACAACCTACACATCAATTCCACTTCCTACCGGCGACGTCATCTCTCGATCAATCCATAATCTCACTTCCGCTATCTCTCGCCACCGTCCCTGGTCAGAACTAGTCTTCTCCGGCGATTTCTCTCTCCCGGAGAGCTTCTCCTCTCTTCTCCTCCGATCAAAGACGAATTTCAACTACTTCTTCGTCAACTACACGATCGTCGTCGCCACTTGCGCAGCGTTCGCTCTCATCACAGCTAATCCCGTCGCGTTAATCGTCGTCGGCGTAATCATCGTTTTGTGGCTTCTCTTTCACTTCTTCAGAGAAGATCCACTTATTCTCTGGAGCTTTCAGGTCGGTGATCGTACGGTGGTGTTGTTTCTAGTCTTGGCTTCCGTTTGGGCCGTATGGTTCACTAGCTCCGCCGTGAACTTAGCGGTTGGTGTCGGCGTTGGCTTGCTATTGTGCATTATTCACTCTGTTCTTAGAAACTCGGACGAGCTTTTCCTTGAGGAAGATGATGCTGTTAACGGAGGCTTGATCGGGCCTAATCTCCGGTGACATATGTTTAATTTTTAGTTTAATTTTTGTTTGGTTTATTGTGATTTGTGAAATTGAGTGTGATTTAAAATCTGATTACTTGTTTGTTTTTGTTTGATTAATTTCTTGGTTGATTGTCTCTCACAGTGAAGGAACCAACTTGCTCTATCCATTTTTCTTCACATGATGTAACATCTGATTTTCAGATACAATGTATCAAGCTACATATCTCACAACAGCTTGAGACCAACTTGTTTAAAGTCACCGCTTTTAGTGTTTGACTATTAGTTAGTAGATACTAAATCTGAAAGCTTTAAGAGAGAATTCAAGGACCCAAAAATGGCAGAAATTGAGTCATAACCTGTGTTGGATTCTGACTAACTTGTGTTTAACCAAAACCAGATAAAAACCTAAGGTTAATTTGTATGACAAGTGAGAATTTTTTAGTCCTTTGAAAAGGAAACAAAAAACTGAGCAGTGAACTCCGAGGACCAGTAACAGGAGAGGGGAGAGTGACACTTGTTGGCAAAACCCAGACACTGATTAAATTGCATGTTTACTAAACCCATACCTATTTTTCTGTGTTTGGTCCCAGCTTCTTACACGAGTATTTGTCCTTTTTCCAATTCTGTTTGTTACTGAGATTGTGTTATCTCTTTTGTTTGATTGGCTAACTTATTTTTTTTTTTTGTCATCTGATGGATTATATTAATCTCAAAGGGGTAATAGAAGTTTACAAAAGCTATTGAGATATAGCATTGAATTCAGTGCATGATTTGATATAGCATTGATTGGCTAACTTATTAGGTAAAAGTTTTTGGCTTGAGAATTCAGTGCATTGAATGTTGTTTTGCTTGAGGCTCTCTTTAGTTACACTCAATTAAAAAGATACTGTGATCAATAACGAAGTTGGTAATGTAATTGTTCTAAAAAGGTTTAAAGTAGCCATTGCATGATTTGATGTCTTCAACAAAACTGAGCTTACAGTAATGTGGAAATAATAACCAGGAGAAATGTTTGTGTCTGTTTCATATCTTGCTTCTCATTCTGACCAACTTTGCTAGTGTTTCTTGAGCAGCCAATGTGAGATCATGGTTATGGCCAAGCATCACTGTCCTGATACTGATACAAGTCCTGCATAGTTCCTCTCCACTATCGAAATGCCCGCCTCGTAGCAGCAGCTTAGCTCTTGTCTCCAGCAATAAAGCTTTTAACAATGTAACATCTTGCCACACGTATTCATCGACCTTCTTGTTAGTCTTCTTCTTCCAACAGAGCGAGCCTTGGCGCCAATCTTGTATCTGAGACACAAATGATTTCTCCACTTCCTCTAACACGTTGGTGCATACTTTTAAGAGCTCCAGCGCGGAGTTGCACCTCGAGAAGGTTGTGAAAGCTGTGATTGCTAAAGGAAGAGCTGTTCTCTTGATGTAAAGTACCATATCCATGGCTTGTAGTTGGACCAAAGGAGGTTCTGATTTGAATCCAAATACTAAGAAAGCTGAAGCCCATAGGTGATCGAGATTCAACAACGGGTTATCGATTTTCCTCACGCCTTGAACCGTCGCCTTTGGTGCAAGTATGTAGTCTCGTCTCCTCGCGAAAGTTTGAGTTATCGGATGGAACTGAATCCAACATCCAGGTTGTCTATTTGTTATCCTCGCTAGTCCTAATCTGACTAGTAAAAATGCAGCATCCTCTTCGCTTCTGCGTCCTAAACCACAACCACCACACCAAGCAAATGTGTGACTCAGACATTTGTTCCATTTGCTGAACCGGTTGCCACCTGTGGGCATGTTCTTAGCAGCTGCAGCTAACAAGTTAACCGGAATAGGGACAGGAGCAAACCAAGCTCCCACGAGTAGCATTTTTAATGAGAGAAGGTTTCTGTTTCCCTCAGCTTGCTCCAAAACAGCCAAACTGAATGCTAAGACCTTTGCAACAAATGGATTGGACTTGCAGTATTGTTCATCAATTACGTTTAGAAAAGGCGATGCTGAACGTTCTTCGATTTGAATTTTGTTTACAGCTTCAAAGAGTGCAGAAGGCGGAATTGCAAGCTCTGAAAGCAATGATCCAACCACCCAAAGACCATAGCTCAACCGTCCCAATTTCTCATCGAAAAGCTTGAGGACCTCAACCTCCTCCACCGGGTAATCTTTCTTTCTTCTTCCTCTCAGTTGCTTCTCCTCTGGTGCTTGGTGTTGTAGACTCAAGATACTCTCCATTACCAAATAAAGCCATTTCCATTTCAATTATCTCCTTTTCTCTTCCAAGGAAAGATCTGTTCCTCGGAAATGGAAGCTCATCAATCCCTTCCACTATCTCTTTATCAGCCACACTCTTCCTCCCAAGCT
The DNA here is from genome assembly GCF_000004255.2 of Arabidopsis lyrata subsp. lyrata. Lineage (NCBI taxonomy): Eukaryota > Viridiplantae > Streptophyta > Magnoliopsida > Brassicales > Brassicaceae > Arabidopsis > Arabidopsis lyrata. The sequence goes on along the minus strand of NW_003302419.1, from coordinate 1,477 downwards.
TTGCCCTGAGAATCGTCGCGGTCTTTCCCACACAGCTTCTCCAGTTACTCTCATTAGCTTCAAGTTTAAACTCATGTGACTTAATCAACCCATCAATGGCTTCTTTACACTCTTTATCTATGGCATTGCAGTTGAGAAGACCCATTATCTCAGAAGGACCAGTTCCATAGAAAATTGGAATCAAGTTCTTCTTTTGAGCAAAGAACCTAACCTCCTCCAAGCTAAGGTAGTTGAGCAAGCTGGAACAAGAGACAACCACAATCCCATAAGTAACAGAACAGATAACTCTGTCGGCGATCTCATGACTCTGTGTGTCCGAATAATTAGCTCTGTCAGCAACGAAACAAGCGATTCCCTGAAGCTCAAGCTCTGACTTTAACCATTTGCAGAATCTCACCAAGTTTGGGTTTTGTCCATGAAACCCAATGAAGACATCAGAGCTCCTGAGCTTGGTGTTAGTTGCAGGTGAAGAAACAGAAACTTTAGCCAAAGAAACCCTAGGAACAGGGAAAGAGAAAGAGATCCTTGGAGGAGCAGGATCTGGAGTACAAGCTGATAACTTGAGCTTCCGATCTGATGGTTGTTCATCAGAAAACTCGTACTGGTCAGAGGGAGGAGTGTAGGAGCTGCTAGGTACATCTTCAGATTGTGAGCCTTTGTAAGAGAGAGGCGGTGATGGCTTGTGAGTGGTAATGGGTGTAGTAGCTCTTGGGGATATATAAGGAGATTGCAAAGCGGAAACAAAAGCAGAAGATGGTGGGGACACAAGAGAAGGTGAATTGAAAGGAGAGTTTTTGATACTTGGAGATGAATCTGAAGCATTGTTATGTGTTTGAAGAAGATCTTTACCTTTCTTACTTGAAGAGCTTGCTGGTGATGAAGTTCTTATGGTTAATCCAACTAAACTTGCTTCTGCTTCTTCTTCTATTCCCTTCATTACTCCTTTTACTTCCTCACCAAACACAAATTAAACTCAAATGAAAGCTCTCACCTCTCAGCTTCAAAAGGTTATGTCTTTATCTCTCTAACTTGGTATGAATCATTATGGTGTTTCTCTGACAGATGATATTGAAGTGAGTGGGACTGTGAGGAGATGAGTCAGAACATGAATGCAACAGTTGATGTAGTTCAAGCAGATTGAGGTAAAATCTGAGAAACTGCATGTGATGTATCTAACTCTTCCATTTTGTGGGGTCCTCTTCTTCTTCTACAACACTGTTGAAACCCAATTTGTGTTTCTTTTCTCTTTATTTTATTTCTCCTCCTCTCTTACTTCAGATTTGACCAACACCACCAAGCTAGTTTCAGAGTCTCTGCAACAATGAAGGTCACGGGTCAGAAGAAAAAATCATTGCTTTACATTGAGTTGTGGTCTAATGTTCATCATCATCATCATCAAGATTGAATCTTTTTCTCTCTAGCTAGGACCAAGATAAAAAAAAGCAACATCTTATTAGTCAAATCTTTAAAGATGATT
>NW_003302420.1:9609-14608 GCF_000004255.2 Arabidopsis lyrata subsp. lyrata | reverse complement strand
ATGAGAGTGCGTTTATCCTCGTCATGAAGAGTACCGACGGTTAGTTGGTCGTCTCATATATCTCCTTACTACCCGACCAGAACTTTGCTACTCTGTTCACATTTTGTCTATGTTTATGAAAAATCCCCGTGTTGATCATTGGGATGCGGCGCTCCGTGTTGTGCGATATTTGAAGGGTTCTCTGGGTCGTGGTGTATTACTCACCTCCGAGCCTGACCTGACTTTAACTACATATTGTGATTCTGATTTTAGTTCATGTTCTACTTCGCGTCGTTCGTTAAGTGGCTATGTAATGTTTTTGGGAGGGTCTCCGATATCTTGGAAGACGAAGAAGCAACATGTTCTGTCTCATTCGTCGGCCGAAGCGGAGTACCGCTCCATGCGAAATGCATTAAATGAGGTTCGGTGGTTGAAGCAACTTCTTGAGGATTTGGGATATCCACAGTCGCAGCCCATTCAACTATATTGTGATAGTAAGGCTGCAATTCACATTTCTTCTAATCCCGTTTTCCATGAAAGGACTAAACATATTGAGCGAGATTGTCATGCGGTTCGTGATGTTGTACAAGACGGGACACTCACAATGGTTCATGTTCGTACTCATGATCAACTCGCGGATTTTTTAACTAAAGCTTTGGGTCGTGTACCGTTTGAATGCTTATCTTCCAAGTTGGTCATTTGTGATCTTCATGCTCCAACTTGAGGGGGAGTATTGGAGAATATATCTTTATGTTAATAATATCTTAGAAGATATACATTGTTGAGATTAGGAAATCTTATAGCTTGATCTCCAAGTCTAGTTTAACCTAAAGTTCTCGAGTATATATATGTGATGTAATCGTTGGTTAATCAATAAGAAAGAAAACATTCATCTAAACCTAAACACTTCTTCTTTCTACAGAACCCATTAGTGGTTTGCATCCAGTGTGTAAATACTCCAATCCTAAGTAAAAAAGTTTATTGCCAAATGTTAGCAAATGAATTATTGAATGCTATAGTGAACTAAATAATTGTTTTAAAGTATAATGAAAAAATTACATTGTACCTAATGCTGCATCGACAGCTATTTTTAGCCTGCTTTCCCAGCTCAAGACAAAATCCGCCACGCTTTCCTGAACCAATCGGATACATATTCCATATAGCTTGAAATGTTATCTTTGTTTCAGATAAAACCTTAAATATGACACAGTTCGATTTCTTATCTTTTAAATCAGTAAATATGTTCGACTACCTGTCAAATGTGCTTTAAATCTCCATTTGGCATATATTCATAAATAAGGGCCAAGTGGTCTCCTTCATCACAATACCCAACAAGACTCACCAAATTTATATGGTGTACCCTCATAAGCAGTTCCACCTAATCAACCATATATCAACGAATAAATTACACATTATTTGGATCTTCATAGAGAATAACTATTTACTCAGCCTTGAAATGTTATAGCCTTGAGATGATGATTGAGAGAGCAATTTAACAGCTACTTGTTGTGTATCATTAACACAACCGTGATAAACGACTCCAAACCCTCCTTCACCAAGAATTCTTTGAAAGTTATTGGTCATTTCTTGAACCTCGATGTACGTAAACTTAATCTTTTTTGACAGGAATGATGTTTGCGACGGTTTAGAGTGTCCAACATCTGCTATGGGCACACTTGGTGGAGCATGTAGATCTACAAAGTACAATGTTAGATTTTGCAAATTGCAAGTATATTTAATTAATTTTTCTCATGATTATGGCTAAAGCTTCACCTGAAGGCACCTTCTTCTTTCGGAAAATAAAAAAGAGAACCACAACCACCAATACAACAAGAACGGAGGCAACTGATGCAGCAACAGGTAGCAGAAATTTTTTTTTCTCTTTTTGATTGCATGAACTAAATTTGCATAGCTCTGGATTTCCTTCAAGTCTACAAGGAACATGTGATATTGAAGTTGTTAAATTAATGCAATTGTACCAACGACCATCTCTTGCGATAAATGAAATAAATATGCTTAGGCAGCCTAGTCTTCTTAAAGTGCTACCATTTATGTTTAATTAGTAAATACACGCATATAACAGAAAAGTATATAGAGTAGTTCTTTATCTAAAAGCCTATGTAAGCTCATTGATTCTGGAATGCCTATTCGAATCAGTTTAGTAATATATGGAGTTTTTGCTGTTAAAATATACAGTATATAAAAACCCTATTTCTTAAAAGTCACATGTTTCATATACATACAAAAACTTATGGCATCTAGTGTAAAATCCAAAAAAAAAACAGGAACCTTACATTAACACAAGTCCTTCCTTTTTTCTGTCAAGAAGAGTCTGAGGAACTGAACCACTGAGATTGTTCCCACTTAAGTTTCTGTCGAAAAGAAAAAAAAAAAACCATTCTGTGTGTGTGTGTATAAATTGAAATACGATTGAGAAATATTACATGCAATATTTCCATTCTGTTTTAGAAAACTTACATGAAAGACAATGATTTCATGTTGGCAAGAAAAGCAGGAACATTTCCAGTCAAACTGTTATTAGAAAAATCCCTACGCACGCAAAAGAAATGCAAAAAGGTTGGCGTTCACGTCGCTTCGGGACAAATCATTCTTGATTTGATAAGTCAAGAATATAAAATACTTACAATTCTTTTATTTGCGTTAGATTCTGAAAAACTGGGGCTATGTTCCCAGTTAATCCACTTGCTGACAAATTTCTAATTATTGACACCAAAAAATTTTTTAAAAAAATCAAAAAGGTAATCGATAGATACAATGTTTGTGAGTAGCCTTACAAAGAAACGATTCTTGGCGGGGTGGAGGTATCTCCATAAGTGCATGTTAGATTTTCCCAAAATAACTCTTGAGGGAGACATGGATCTCCTTACTAGCTGATTTTGCTTAGACCGTAAGCAGCTTTGATTTTCTTGATAGCAGCAACTAGTATAAACATTAGAGAATGAGTTATTTCAATAGCATATGAGAGAAATGGAAAATATAAAACCAATTTATTGTTTGGGTAGATACCATCACTTAGGCCTGTTTCCAATATCGAGAATTCCAAGATAGTGTAAGCCTCAAGAGTGTTGATGAGAGGTGGAAGGGTTGAATTAGGAGTTCGTACTAGTTGTAAACTGCAAGTCTGCAACCTCCAGAATCACATTGCGTTGGTACATCTGTGTATATTGTAATTACCTCTAACTTGGTAGGACTAAAGCCTGAATAATTAAAGTTTCCTTTCAAGATAATGTCGAATTCCCTCGTCTCGTTGGCTCCAAGAGTTTGTATCTCGGCAAAATGCATGTATAATACACTTCCGCATTAGAGGGTGTCGGTTTCCAGGTGATGATCAATGGCTCACTCGCGTTTTTAGGCGTTGCAGCACTTTTGAGTACATCTTTTGGTATGTCATATATATTAGTATTGTTTATGTCGAGACTGGTCGTTATCTCCTTGTATGGAGAATCGAAAAAGGTGTTAATGAGAGAAAGTCCCACATCGGAAGTTGGAGAAATTATCAAGTGATATATAAAGGGTTAGGGCCAATCCACTCATTGCCAATTGGTTTTGAGTTGGAAGCCCATGTTAAAGCCCAAATCTATCATGGTATCAGAGCCACCCGATCGTTGGGCCACCCTGTGGATGTTGTTCCCACATATGCCCACGCTTCAGATGTTCATGCATGAGCGTGAGGGAGGGTGTTATTGAAGTCCCATATCGGGCCACCCCGTGGATGTTGTTCCCACATATGCCCACGCTTCAGAGCCAACGATGCCTGAGCGTGAGGGGGGTGTTAATGAGAGAAAGTCCTACATCGGAAGTTGGAGAAATTATCAAGTGATATATAAAGGGTTAGGGCCAATCCACTCATTGCCAATTGGTTTTGAGTTGGAAGCCCATGTTAAAGCCCAAATCTATCAAAAGGGAGTCCAAAGACGATCATAGATGTCATTGCCATACCTGGAAACTAGATTGAATTAGGCAAAGTAATTAAGCATATCAACCTCTACTACTATCGTCTTGTAAAATCAAGTTTCTAGTTACTACTAATCAAATTGACCTTGTTATAGGGGCTAATTTTTTTTAAAAGTTTTGAAAGCCAAAAATTTACTAATCACAATTTTAGGACTTTACTTTTTTTTTAAAGCTTTTAAAGTCTAACTGCCTAGTTCTTTTTTCTTTACGTTCAATTTTTTAAAGTCACAAATATGAGGCTTCCAAACAAATAATAAAAAATTTAAATAAATAATAATTAAAACTTTCTTTTTTCTTCTCCCCATAATAATTATATCTCTATACATGTTTAAATATATTGATTCACAAATATTTTTGATAAATTAACTATTATCATTTTTTAATCTTTCTTTTAAGATCCATTTCAATAATAATCATTTTATTTTCATAATCACCATTGATATTGGTATAAAAGAGTTTATAGAATAGTATTTTTAATAAAACATATACTTTCATATAGGCCGTTCATTACATATTTCGTTTATTTATTGAGAATATTTTTTCTGTTCATTTATTTATGAATTTTTGTATTTTTCTAAATTCTTATCATTAATAAAATTATATTGTCACATAAATTCATTTATAACATTATTTATGTTTATTATCAATAAATATAATTTTAAAAAAATAACAGTCACAATACAGTCTTGTTCTACCAATCAGATTTTAACAGCCAATGTTTTTACAGGCAAAGTCTCTGCAGTCAAAGTTTTTATAGCCAAGATTTTTAAAGTCAAAGTCTTTACAACCAAAACTAACAGCCCTTACCAATCGGCCTCATAGTCTACTTGTTTTAGACAATATTATTACAATCATCAATAGCAAAGCTTATCATATATTATAAGCATGTTCACTGTTCACACATAAATCTTATTCCATATTCACAAAATTTTATTAGCATTTAGATTTCATTCTTAAACTTACAGTCTCTAAAATATTTTAAATAACTTTAAAACCAACGTTGTCAAATTTCACTTTATTCGGTTCCTGTCATGGTGATAGTTAC
>NW_003302420.1:6135-9254 GCF_000004255.2 Arabidopsis lyrata subsp. lyrata | reverse complement strand
AGAGTTTGACCTTGCTCTATGTATAATCTCCTCGTTTGTACCATTTTGTCTTCCTTCCATGTCTATTCTTGCCCACTTGTTGGGACCAAGATAGAGATCGAAGTTTGGGAAAAGATTTTGACCATCATAATTTCCATATAAGAAGCTAAGTGAGATGAGATAATTTGTACCACGCTTGACATCGAGACTATAACAGTTACGTTTTCCTTCTGGAAAGTATCTCAATGTCAAATATGGTTTTTCGAATATTTTGTTGAGCTCTTTCTCGACTCTACCGCTTTTTCCTGTCTGGATGATAGTGGAATCCGATGTGAATGTTAATCCATTAGAGGGATCACTATAAGGGGAATCCTCGATAGGAAATCCACAATCCAAACTGATGAAACCTGTTCAAGCATAAAAGGAATCAATGAAACTTTCTTTTTCTAAGAAGTATATAGAGAGAAGATATCTAAAGTCAAAAGAAGATCCTTGATCTACCTTCTTGAGACTGGGCACCAACAATAACGGCAAAGGTTCCAATCATGGCCAACAAAAGATGAATCTTCATGTTCTCTCTCGTTCACTTTCTGGTTTCTATGGAAATCAAGAAAAAGACAAAGAATTGCTTAGTAAAAACTGTAAAAGATATGTAAATGAGAAATAATACCTCATGTACACGTTGGAAGGAACTACAAAATGAAAAATAAAATAAATATAAATAATAATAAATTATTTAAGTAAATTTTTTTTAAATCACTCCGGCAAGACAATTAATTAGAATGAATAATTACGTAAATTTGATAGACACATTCAATGATAAGATCGTGGAACCAACTTAATTAACTGGTATAGTTTATCTAAAGGACATCAAAAGTGTACGGTAAGGTTGTCCGTACCAGATCGTCTTGAAAAGTTTATTTGGAAATCAAGAACATAACAAAGAGTTTGATCCAAGAAATAAGAAAACACAAAGACTATCTGTGACAAATATGAAAGCTGTGTATATGAGGTGGAATGAACAATATACAAAAATGGTCAACTCCTGCGAGGAAGTTAAAGATTGAATATAAAAAAAAAAAGTTAAAGAATGAATAAATGATGAGATATGCAGATTAGAAGGAATTTATATTGCATAAGAAGAAGTAAACTGGTGCTTTTTTATCATTACAAGAAGTCAACTGGTGTTTCATCTAATATATAGGCTATGTTCGTATGACATGGATAGGAATTTTCTTCCATGAATGTGTCAAACTAAAGAATATATTTTCCACACTAAACAATAGTAATTTTTTTTATCAAAAAAAAACAATAGTAATTTTTGACAAATACACCAACATTGTAATTTTTTTAAAACAAACTTTTTCAAATGCTAATTTGTTAAAAAAATATCCTTATTAAATACTTTTACTCACACTCTCTGCAATATTGCAGAGAGAAATATCATATATTAAAACTAGTTGTATCACTTTTATATCCATATTCTATATATTTAGTAATTAAATATTAGTATCATATATTTAGATTTAAGAGTCAAATATATATGAACAAATACATTGAATTTATTTTCCTAAAAATGTAAAATAAAAGCTTCTGATTCCATGATGCAATTTTCGGATAATATTTTTTAGATAAATCTTTTGGCCTATCCGTCAAGGCCCAAGCGGAAATATAGGTGAGACAATTTAAGCTTTTTCTTTCGTTCGCTAACGGTATGGCCACACCGTTGTGAGCCAAACAAGGAAAGACCTATATGGTCAGACGAGGCAGCGAATAACTCTGGAGAGTAGAACACCTAGTCTAGATTTTTTATCAAAACCTGGTCTAGATATAAACCCATTTTAATCGGCATGTTAAAATTATATATATTTAAACTTTTAAATTTATTCAACCCATCATAGTAAGTCAACTGTAAAAATGTTTTACTTTACTCTTGTGATAGGTGAAACAGTTTATCTTTGTATCATGGAACAAATAAATTAAATCATAGAACAATATATGTTAATTAGATAAATAGCATAGGATCCTTGTTCTAAAAATCGGCCGCCTAGCCGATTACTCGTCCGGATAGGTGCTCATCGGAGCACCACCGCCGCGATTTGGATCAATTCGCTCAAAAAATCGGAAACTTTTAGAAAAACTCACTTTTGATGAAATTGAAGTTCTAAATCGGTCTTTAGGTTGTAGATCTATCATATTTGGGTAAAAATCACTGAGAAAACGATAGCAATCGTGAGAAAAAAACAAAAAACGGTGAAATTAGTGTTGCAGTCGCGCATGATCTGAGGAAGAAGACGAGGGCAATTCAGTCATTTACTATTTTATTAAACCAAAAAATAAGAAAAAATGACAGAATACGTCAATTGAGGCTCGAACCCATGTTGGGCTACTCATAAAGTCGTTATTTGCCACTGGACCATATTAATTTATTGACATATGTTCCAACGTTTGTTATATATACACATATACAAATAAAAATATTAAAAACTAATCTCCGATTAATCCCCGTTTAATCTCCGATTTTTTCGCTAGGCGCTAGGCCCACCCCGAGCGCCCGACTAACGCCTAGCGATTTTTTGAACAAGGCATAGGATTGGTGTTATAAAAATGATTTAGTCTAATCAAGTGATCTAAAGTTTAAGAATTAGCATTTATTGATTGATCTAAAGTTTAAGGGGGTGTTATTGGTTTGTGATTTAAATAGAGTTTTAATGACTTTAATTGTTGTGTAGAATCTGTTGTTATTCAATCAAGATTTTGTTAAACTCTCTTAAAGTTTGGTGTTATTAGTTTGTGATTTGTAAAAAGTCATTTAAAATCTTAATAAACATTGTGTTATTGGATTAAGAGTTTTATAAAGTCATTAAAAGTTTTGTGTTATTCAACTAAAACAAAACAATCTATGACAATCTATGATTGTTAATGAATTCAATTATTGTGTTATTGGTTTATGATTTTAAACACTTTTCTTTACAAAATAAAAGTCATGGAAAGTATGCTGAAATATTGAGATTGTTTGGGAGACTCTACAAGATTATAGAAAATCTAATCAACTAGACTATAGAAAACTCTCTAACAATCTTCTAAATCATTCACTTATTCACTTTCTATGATTTATTAAAGTCATCAAAACTCTATTT
>NW_003302420.1:0-5767 GCF_000004255.2 Arabidopsis lyrata subsp. lyrata | reverse complement strand
ATAACTCTATATGGTATCAGAGCCACCATCTCTTCTTTAAAAAAAAAGAAAAAAGCTCGCTCTCTGTTCTTAATTTTATTTTTTTCCCGACGCTCTTTGTCTTTCATTCCTCTGTTCTCTTTTCTCTTTTTTGTTGAGGGAGAAATTGGGCCCTAGAAATACAAGGCCCAATTCAAAGAGGGAAGCCCGCCAAACAGAGTGGGCCGCGGCCCAAAGGGAGCAAAGCCCAGATGATCTCACCGTCATACGGGTCCGCCACGTCATCATACCCAAGGGCAAAATCGGTAAAAGTTGTCAGAGTAAGCCCTACTCTACGGGGCTATAAAAGCAGGACGACCAGTCCTGTCACATCCATCGAAAATCACGCTGACACGGCAAGGACACGAAGAACTCGGCAAGGATACGAAGAACTCGGCTAGGACACGAAGAACGATCTCAGTCTAGAAAAGGAAAGCGACCTCAAGCTTCATTCAGCTCGGAATACGACCTACAGTTCGGCCTCATAAACGACCCGACATCTGTAAATCCGAAGTCATTCATTTCGGCTCGTCTAACGCCATTTGTACTCTCGGCTCGCATTGTTTTAGGAGATTCTTTTTACTTCCCTAGAGAAACCCTATTTCGTACTTGTGTGATTCGTGCATCAACAGTTGGCGCGCCAGGTAGGGGGATAGCTCAGAGATTTCTCCAGTCAACAAAACGAGCCCGCGACAACACAATGGCAACCGATGGAAACCAGGGAACCAGCACGGGCGTCCGAGACGACAACGCATCCTCCACAGGAGGAGAGACAGTGACGCCGATCCCACCAGGAGTACTTCCGACAAGGAAGGCTACCCATACCTCGGTAGCTATTCCCGCATCGTTACCTCAGACGCCCGAGGGGCCAGCAGAAGCAATAAGAAACTAAATGCCCCCGGCACACCAGGAGGAAGGCGAACCGACCTCTCCCAGCAGACGACGTCCAACGAACCTCGAGGAAACCCGTGCAGAACAGCACGCTGCGGCACCAACTCCCGCCGAGCCAAACCGGCTGCTCCAGAACATCCTCGACCATCTAGGTCGACAGGACGCACGAACAGATGCTCGGTTCGCATCTCTGGCCGCGGCTCAAGCATTCTCCATGGACGAGATCAACCGTCTGCAAACAAGTCGAAGTGCAAACGCTGTCTACACCCCAGAGCTCCCCGGACGTCCCCAGGCAGCTCAGCCCGTCCAAACCATGGGCAGCACCAATCCGCGAGATACGGAGATTGCCGAACTAAGACACGCTGTCCTGGAAATGAGCTCGAAAATTCACCGTGCCACTAGCTAGGCTCCGGAACTCGACCGCGTACTCGAAGAAACTCAGCAAACCGCTTTCACCCGAAGAATCACAAGCGTTTCCGTCCGCGGATCCAAGAAAATCAAATTGGAAAGGTACAACGGAAAAGGCGACCCAAAGGAATTCCTGCAATCTTTCAGCGTGGCGATTAACCGTGCCGAGCTTACTCCAGAAAACTTTGAGGCAGGGCGGTGCCAGATCTTCATCGAACATCTCACGGGCCCGGCTCTCAACTGGTTCTCCTGCCTAAAGCCAAACACAATCAGCAGCTTCAACCAATTGTCGTCATCTTTCCTAAAGCACTATTCGCCTCTTATCGAGAACCAGACATCCAACGCCGACCTATGGTCCCTATCGCAAGGCCCCAAGGAGTCACTCCGATCGTTCATCGATCGTTTCAAGGTAGTGGTAACCAAAATCACCATCCCTGACGAGGCCGCGATAGTAGCCCTCCGCAACGCCGTCTAGTACGATTCAAGATACAGGGATGATATCACTCTTCATGCTCCGAACACTCTCGAGGACGCACTGCATAGAGCCTCGCGGTATATCGAGCTCGAAGAGGAGCGGCTCGTTCTAGCCAAAAAGCATAATCCGTCCAAAACATCTGTAACCAAGGAGACTGCTTCGGCCATATCTGACGCAGCAAATAACGCTGAGCCAAAACAACATTCCAAAGGTAACATCGGCCAGGCACGACGACCCACGACCTTCGTCGTTAATAGCGAGGCACCATCACCAAGGCCGTGGAACAAATACGTAAGGGACACCGATTCCCCGGCACCGACGTCAATATTCTGTGAATACCATAAAAGTAAAGCACACGCCACTGAAGATTGCCGGTATCTGCAAAGCTTACTAATGGCAAGATATAAGAGCGGAAGCATCGCGATCGAGTGCGACCGCGCCCAAGGAGGAAAGAATCAAAAACGTAACGAGAGCACGGCTCGTCAATACCTACAAGACCATGCGAAAACCGAGGAAGTCGAGGATGCGAATGATCCCGCCAGAGACCTCGGAATGGGAAGGCATCAGCCGAAGCTCCGGTGGTCGTCAGACAGGTCCGAATGATAATGGGCGGACTGCAAAATTGCAATGATTCTGTTCGGTCAATTAAACAATATCGTAAAAAAGCTGAGATGAAGGAAGTATGGCCGTCCACGAGCGCACCACCAACTACGCCCGTCGACGAACCCATATCGTTTACCCAATCCGACCTGGAGGGCATCGATACACCGCATAACGATCCTCTCGTCGTCGAACTCATTATCGGCGATAGCCGAGTAACTAGGGTGCTCATCGACACTGGAAGCTCAGTCGACCTCATCTTCAAGGACATTTTGGCTATAATGAACGTCAGCGATCGACAAATAAAACCCGTATCGCGCCCGTTGGCCGGATTCGATGGTGACTTCATAATGACAATCGGAACGATCAAGTTGCCCGTATTCGTCGGAGGAACGATCTCGTGGGTCAAGTTCGTCGTAATTGATAAGCCCGCAGTTTACAACGTTATTTTGGGGACACCCTGGATGCATCAGATGCAGGCGATCCCGTCCACATACCACCAGTGCATCAAGTTCCCAACGCACAACGGGGTGTTCACCTTGAGAGGGAATCAACAGGTCGCAAGAACATGTTTTCTCATCGAACACAAGAACCGCATCGCTAAGAAGTTATAGCAATTAACGATCCCAACATCGTCGACCGCCCCGACCCGAGAAAAGTCCCTTGAAGAACCTCAACTGAGCAGGACGGAACAAGTGAATATTGACGAAACGGATAAGACAAGATGCGTCGCAATCGGTGCCGAGATAGTATCATCGGTTAAAGAGCCACTCATCGCATTTCTAAAACAGAACTCTAAAACGTTCGCCTGGAGCGTAGACGACATGATAGGCATCGACCCTATGATCGTTACGCACGAGCTAACAATGAACAAATTTCTTGTAGTGTTTGCTGCAAAAAGATTAGCTTATACATATATGGATCCTGAACTATATAACCGGTACGCATATAGATCCTAAACTCTGTAACTAAAAGAAACGAAATCGAATGGAACTTAGTAGAAAATGACATAGATACTCGAACGTCCAAACCTAAGTCACATCCATAGTTATGTGGTTTACTAGGAAAACTAAATTTCGTGACCAATAATGAGTTTGTATAATGGTTAAGCCCTTTTAGTTACCGAAAATGCATGGATCTTAGAAGTTACGGTTTCAATACTTATTAAGAAGGTTTGCTCTCAAAAATATAGTTAAATTTTATGGTCTGAAGTTTATTGGAAAGTGGACCCAAAACCTTCTAGTCATAAAACTATAAAAAAAATGTTATTATAATATTAACCTAATTTGGTTGAAATTATTTTTCATTAATATATTCAAAGATATATAACTGTTGATATATTCAAACGTTTTTCATTAATATATTAAAATATTAACTAATTTGGTAGAAATATTGTTTTTGTTATTATATACAAGAAGAAATAAAAGTTCCTTACTATATCAAGAATGTTAATATATTAAATCATTAACCTCATTCTATTAATTTTGTTGTCGTTAATATAGTCACAGATAAAAAGTAAAATTTTTTATCGTACCGGGAAAAATACAAAATTTGTTAATGTTATTATATAAAGTCTTATCATTCTCAACACGTTTCAATTAGTTGATTATATTTTAATACGTGGTTTCATATTTTTTTAGTTTTGTAACTTAAATATTTCTATCCTTTTCTATACAAAAAAAAAGACAAAACAATATTCCTAAACAGGTCCGGCGCAGAGGCCAATCAACTAAAGACAGCGATTGGAGTCTCAAAATTTTAGGGCCTTTTAAACTAAAAATTTGTTAAGTTTTGGATATGTTGCAAAAGCTATAAATTTGTTCTGTATGGCCTTTTTAAAAAAATGATATGAGCTTTTAAAGACAAACTAATTATCTTCAACACTAAATTTTTTATTTAGTAAAAAAAAACTTTAAAACACTGATTGAATATAAAAAAAAAACTGACGCTACATGATAACTCTTATGCGTGTATGTGAGTCAATTTGCTTATTTTACAAGTGAAAAATCCTAGTTTTTGAGGTTAATTATTAGTTTTGCTTTTGAATTTATTGTTTTTTTCTTGCAAATTTGTTTTAAAAAAGAAAGCTGCAAATCCGATAATGATTCGTTAATGGTTTTTGTAGTATATGAAAAAGGCATACTTTTTGAAGTTTTGCGTAGGGCACTCGCAGATGTCGGACCGGCACTGTTCCTAAAACACATATCAACATAATACCAATACATTCTATATATTTATTTGAAATTGTAGTAATCCTCTCACTAATGCGCCGAGGGCTCCTTCTATATATTGGCGTTGAAAACCTGACGAAAGGGAAAATCTGGGGTTTATATTCGCAAGCGACAGATTTGAAAGTTTGAAAAGAAATTAAGGGTTTTAAAACTCTTTACTGAATTTATTTGAGAGGTGTTGCTCATATATTCCAGATAGCAGTTTTTATCTTTCTTATTTCCAGAGAAAAACTCGATAGTGAAAATTAAAGTCTTGTGTTATTTTATTATTGGAGTTCTTCGTAACATTTATTATTATACATCTTATCAAACTTAGGATCAACAAGATATACGCTTGTAAACAAGTTCTATACGTTCATGTTTTATTCCTAGACTAATTAAACTTTGACCACCTTTTGGTTTATTAGACCATTTATATCTTGTTTATTTATCTTCTTTGAAAGAAATATAAACAGCTCTTAAGCTTTGAAGGAAATATATAAGTTTTGGTATATTCAACTCTTCCTTTGGTTTTAAAAATACCGAAAGTGGGAACAACCTAACGCCTGTCTTGAGATAGAAACGCCTGTCTTGAGATAGAAACAAAGACGAGACTTAGTTGTGAATTACAAATTCATGAAATAATTTAAAGAAATTTCACCAAATGTATTTCACAAAATATATATCACACTAGGACAATTCAACATCAGTATTACATGTTATAAATGAAAGCCTTAGTTATTATTGGCAAAAAAAAAACTCTTTAAAACACAAATTTGAATATACATGCATGAGAAGAAAAACAAGCAAGAATAAACTTGGCGAGCTAGCGAGCTTGAGGGATTACCTCATTATAAATGTCTTTGCTGTAGTCCATTGAACCTTTAGATTCCATGTCTCGTCCCTCTCCTATCCTAGAGGTTTCGGATATCAGACATTCTTTTAATTCATTCACAACCTGAGACATGTTTGGTCGTCTTGTAGAAGAAAGATTCACACATGACATTGCTATTTCAATGGCCTTCCAGACAGAACCAATGTCATAATTGTGGTGGAGGTTTGGATCCATAATATTTCTAATATCTCCTTTGGTTATCATAAAACTGACCCATTCCACTAAGTGAGGTTTTTCACGGGATTGCTGAATTATAGGGCGGTTGTAATC
>NW_003302421.1:9913-14063 GCF_000004255.2 Arabidopsis lyrata subsp. lyrata | reverse complement strand
TCTACTCCATTTCACATCACACACACTGCTTTACGTAATCTCAAAGTACTAAACCAATACTAAGAACAAATCAAGCATGCAACCAGCAACAACAATGTAATCATAGTTCACAACATGAAACAAAAGCAATAGAAACTAAACGAGTATTAAAGCTATAGAATATTCTAGCAAGTACTGTATAACACAAACAACTCTCAGCTACTGAAACAAATCTGGAAATAAAAAAGAACACTCAGCTATCAACAATACTCGATTCAGGAAAAGAAACCACATCCGGAGAAGCACAAGTTGGATAATATAATCAACAACGATTACAATGCACGATGACATAAGATCATATTAGCTAAAACAACGGTTGAAGTTATATATATACCACAAACAATTCATGTTATGATCACTCTTCATAGGGCACTTACTGAATTGTGGTTACTAGATCACAATGTAATTTATTAAAGGCATAGATGAAACTAAGTAAAACAAAGAGCAACTCTAGATACGATAGAATTGGGCACAAAGAGCAAATATAAGCAATAGCAGCAGAAGTACTTACAAAACGTAAAAATCGCAAACGAAACAGATACTTAAAAGACAATCTAACAACCCTAATTCAGTTCTCCCAAATTCCATTAACCCTAAAGCAGCAACATCCAGATGATAAGAGAGAAAAAAACCCTAACTCAATTATTCAAGAGCTGGTGAATTTCGTGACGGCCTTAGTCCCCTCAGAAACAGCATGCTTCGCCAACTCTCCAGGAAGCACCAATCTCACAGCAGTCTGAATCTCCCGGGACGTGATAGTAGGTTTCTTATTGTACCTCGCAAGCTTCGACGCCTCTTGAGCAAGCTTCTCGAAGATATCGTTGATGAAACTGTTCATAATCCCCATCGCTTTGCTTGAGATTCCGATATCGGGATGAACTTGCTTAAGCACCTTGAAGATGTAGATCTTGTAAGTCTCGATACTCTTCTTCTTCATCTTTTTCTTCTTGTCACCTCCAGCACCAGCCTCCTTCGGGAGTTTCTTTCCGGCCTTTGGTTTCTTCTCCGCCGGAGCTTTCTCGGCTTTTGATTTCTCCTCCACAGGCTTCTCGGAAGCTGGTTTCTTCTCAGCGGGCTTCTTCTCTGCTTTCGGAACCCGTAATTCAGTTTCTCGAGGTTTCTAGGTTTAACGAGATCTGAGAGGTTAAATGGCTGTGGATTGCTTTATCACCTATAAAAACTTGAGAGGATAATTTTATATAGATCGTATGGAGTGATATGATTGGATGAAATAGATTGACGCGGATCGATATCTGCACCGTTGGATCTGCTTTTTCATGTAAACATATCGACGGTTGAAAAGGAATCTTAAAAAGAAGGAAAGCTCTTACACGTGACGGTTCTTATTGGATACTCTTGGTGGCAAGGACTGCTGACGTGTGCAGTTTGGCGCATTTTAGGCTCCTCGTGAAATATTCCTTCCCGCCCCCGCCATTCTCTAAAATTTCTCAACTGGCCTCATGTATTTTGAAAAGCCCAATTTTAAGCTCATTTGGAATTGGTGAGGGTGAGACCCGACCCGGGCGGGTTCCCAGATATCGGTTCGTTGTTTGTAACACAGTCCCGACAGGATTTTAATCTCATTGGCCCCTTTGGCCAAAATCAATTTTTGAAAAACCCCTACTTATTCTCACTACCCCCTCTCCTTCCCAATTTTTTTATAAACCAACTCTACCCCTTATCCCTTTAATTATACATTTAATTTAATATCAACATATTTTTTATCAACCAATCAAAAATTTTCTCTCTCTTCTCTCATTAAAAAAACAAACCTACCAAATGTCTCACCTTTTACAACATTAAACGTAGGAACGTACGAGACTTTCTTCTTCTTCTTCTTCTTCTTCTTCTTCTTCTTCTTCTTCTTCTTCTTCTTCTTATTCTTCTTCAACAGCTCCGACGTTGCAGCTCCGACGTTGCAGCTCCGACGTTCTTCTTCTTCTTCTTCTTCTTCTACTTCTTCTTCTTCTCCATCTACCATTAAAGCTCACCATTAAAGCTTGCATCTCCAAAGACATATTTTTTCTCTTCTTCTTCTTGTATTCCCACCATACTGTAAGGTAAGTATACTTTTTCTTAGTGTAGTATGATTAAGTTAATTCGTAGCTTGAATAGGGTTATGTGTTGAAATATTTTAGGATTGCAGATTTGGGACAACTGAAACCACTGGGTACAACTAAGTAGTTACGGAAACCCTAAGTTTGGTACAACTGGAACAAATTCGTACAACTGTAAGGTAAGTATACTTTTTCTTAGTGTAGTATGATTAAGTTGAATTCGTAACTTGAATAGGGTTATTTGTTGAAATATTTTAGGATTGCAGATTTGGGACAACTGAAACCACTGGGTACAACTAAGTAGTTACGGAAACCCCAAGTTTGGTACAACTGGGACAAATGCGTACAACTATGTTGATGGTCTGCTACGAAAGTTATGAAATTATAGGCCGTTTTTTTTTCTCTTTCTTTTTCAGGGACAATGAAAAGGAATTCAGTCATACGCTTTGCTTATGACGGATACTATACAAGTATCGGAGAAGATGTACATTGGATTTCTAATGGAGAAGATGAAGAAGTGTATTCTTTTCTTATGAATAAATCGAAAGGGGAAGTATCATATGTTAAGATGGTTGAGAAGATTTGCAGGAAGAAAAAGGTAGATGAGGCTACGACAAAACTGAGAGTTAGTTACTTTCCCTTCACATTCAAAGGACGTAAGCTAAGACCAAATTATATTCGTGATGATGAAGATGTTGTGTGTTATTATGAGGATGTGAGTGAAGAAGGGCTTAGAAGTGTATTGCATGTCGAAGTGACCAATGACGTTGAACAAAATCAGGGGATCGATGAAAATGAGGGGTTTGATCAATTTTTAAGAGAGGATTTGGTTAGAGGATATGTTGCTAATAGTGAAGATATTCCTCTAATTGGTGGAGCGGATGATAGTGGTGGTGGTGTCCTTGCTATGTATGTTGGAGAACCATCACAACAATATCCGGCGGTGGTGGAGAATGAAGATAGAGATGTAGAAGAGAATGCATCCGAAACTATTTTATGGGAAGATGAGATTGATATTACGGTAGGCCAAGAATTTATAAGCAAAGAAGCAATACAAAGTTTAGTTGAAAAGGCTGGACATAATAATGTCTTTGAGTTTGTTGTAAAGAAGTCGGAGCCATTGAGATATGTGGTGGCATGTTCGGAAGCACATAACGGGTGTGATTGGTATATACGAGCTGCGAGGCGTGATACGACTAAGCCTTTTTCTATACGAACTCATAGAAATATTCATTCATGCTCTCGGTCAAGTACAAGTACCGGGCGGCGAAGTAGAAGGAAAGGCACACCAACTATGGTTGCTTCTTTGTTGGCTGAAGATTATCCGGGTAAACTTAGCACACCACCTCCAAAAGATCTTATTGATTTGGTCCAAGGACGATTTGGTGTGCAAGTGTCATACTCTACCGCGTGGAGAGGGAAAAAAGAAGCTGCAAATGATATTCGAGGTACCCCAGAGGATGGTTTTAGGCTTGTGCATTCGTATATGTACATGTTAGAGAAGATGAATCATGGTACAGTTTCGTATGTAGAAGTGGATGAGGAACAAAAGTTTAAGTACTTGTTTTTTGCATTAGGAGCTTCCATTGAAGGCTTTCAAGTCATGAGAAAAGTGATCATCGTGGATGGAACCCACCTTAAGACTGCATATGGTGGAGTGCTAATTGTTGCTACGGCTCAAGATCCCGATCATCACCATTATCCGATTGCTTTTGGTGTAGTGGATGGCGAGAAAAATGATAGTTGGACTTGGTTTCTCAAGAAGCTCAAAACGGTTATACCGGACGATCCTAAAATTGTGTTTGTTTCGGATAGAAACCAAAGTCTCATCAAGGCAATAGCTGAGGTATATCCGTCGTCCCACCATGGGCATTGTATCTTCCATTTGTCTCAGAATGTGAAATTGAAGGTTTTTGGAGTAAACAAAGCAGTATGTGGAAAAAAGTTTCGGGAATGTGCTCGGGCTTATACGGAGGCAGAGTTCCTAAGGCTCTATGAAGTTTTTTCGTCTACATATCCTTCGGCACGTACGTATCTAGATGAGTGGGCGGATG
>NW_003302421.1:0-9813 GCF_000004255.2 Arabidopsis lyrata subsp. lyrata | reverse complement strand
GAGAGAGCAAGGAACTACTCACTATTACAATTGATAGATGCGATTGTGGGGAAAATCGCCGAAGTGGTTTGCCAAACATAGAAAAACTTCTGGACTATTACCAAGTGGTCAATATTTGGTTCCTTTTGTGGAGAAGGAACTCCATCTTACAACTAAGAAAGCGAAAAAGTTGGTGGTGCGAGAGCTAAACGGTTATAATCTTGAATATAGTGTGATTGGAGGCGATGGTAAAATTTATTTAGTTGATTTGAGAAGCAAAACATGCGGTTGTAGACGTTTTGATATAGACAAGTATCCATGTGTGCATGCGATAGCGGCTACACTTACGACAAACAAGGATGCAGCTCCCGAGCTCCGGGCACATGATTTGTCCTCAAAGTATTATTGGATTGAGCTATGGGTTTTGGCGTACACGAGGACAATTTATCCTGTTCCCCATAATAGTCAATGGGTTCTTCCGGAGGAGATAATGCAACAATTTGCCTATCCTCCGGATTATGAGGTAAAACAAGGAAGAAGACAAGAAACAAGATTCCCCTCCGTTGGAGAGCATAGAGGACGTAAGAAGAGGTCGCATGGAGCGAACGGTTTGGGCGAGTGGTTTACCAATGATGGTGACGTTGATGGAGACGATGCGGGTGACCAAGGTTGATTTCTCAGTGCTATTTATTAGGTTAATTTAAGAAACGATGTTGTTTGTATTGGTTTTGTTTGTGAAACTTATATGTTCTGTGTTGTACAACTAAGTTTTAGCAGGTACAACTATGGTTAATTTCCTTTTCGTATCTGTGCAAATTTTGTCAGTCTGGGTACAACTAAGTACCACTGGTACAACTAAGGTCTAATGCCTTGACCAATTTTCAGAATTTTATATAATATGAAAATTTGAAACCAAATTAAAAAAAACTTTAAAAAGGCATATACGATGGTAATGTAACTACACAACAAGTTTTTAACAAAAAATTTCATACTTTTAAAAAATACTAAAATTCTTACTCAAAATCTCACATTCATGCACTAACAGCCTTATACTTTCATGGTTACTTTGTAGATTTGAACTAAAATTTTATAAATTTTTGAAATACTTGTATTTTGATAAATATAAATGCACAGATACAAATAAATGGTATTTTTATGAGGCAATACCATCGGTTCCACCAACAAAAATTAAATTAGAGTTGAAAACAACTAGATTTACTAAAATCTATATATTGTACAACTGTGAGCAAAAATGTGCAACCAAGTACAACTGTACAACTATGAACAAATTTGAGCTATTATTTAATAATTTTTTTCAAAATAACGGCGCAAGGTAACAACCAAGTACAAATTTTTTTCAAAATAACGGCGCCGTTTTTCAAAATAACGGCGCTATTATGTCAGATTTTTTTGATTAATTTATTTATTTTTTTATTTTTTGGTTAATATATTTATATTCAATACTTAAAAATATTAAGATTCAGATTCATACCTAATCAAAATACATAAACCCAGAAACATAGTTGTACCTAATCGTACCAGTTGTACAAAATCACAGATTCATACCTAATCAAAATACATAAACCCAGAAACATAGTTGTACCTAATCGCACCAGTTGTACCTAAACATAGATTTATACATCAACATCACACACCAGAATACAAGCGATACTCATCATCAGAGATCAAAATAGGAGCCAAACTCTTCTCTTGCTCTATCTCCTTCTCCTTTTCCTTCTCCTTCTTCTCATGCTCCTGCTCCTTCTCCTTCTTCTTCTTCTCCTTCTCCTTCTCCTTCTCCTTCTTCTTTTCCTTCTTCGCCTTTTCTTCAGTATAAGGAGCCTTGACATGGATTGAAGGCTTTAGTTTCCTTTTCGGTGCCAAGTTACATTTCTTCTTAGCACACTGCTTGAACTTCTGCTTTTTTACGATATCCCCACCAGTTTTCTTTTCACCAACCATTTGTAACTCAGCCGCCTCATCACCCCCAGTTTCCTTTTCACCAACCATCTGTAACTCAGCTGCCTCATCACCCCCAGTTTTCTGCCCACCAATAGAGCCATCATCAACTGTATCATCACCTCCAACAGCTGGCTCAACATTCTCCTCAAAACCAGACTCAACATTCTTCTCAAAAGCCGGCTCACCATTCTTCTCAAAACCTGTCTCATCATCAAATGTGTCAACACCATTCTTCTCAAAACAACCTCTAACACCCGCCTCATCCCATTCTCCATCTTTCCTTGCTTCAGCTTCCCTCTCAAGCTTCTCCAATCTCTTATACACATCCTTCATAGCTTCGGCAACCGCCGTTTTCACCATCCTTTTTATCACAAAAGGTAAAAGCAGCTCCTCCTCCTCCTTATGTGAAGCTGCTGGAACATCTTGCTGCGGCTCTTCCCTATACGAAGCTGCTGGAACATTTACCTCTCCAAATCCTCGAGCAGCAACATCTAACTTATACAGATTCTCCCACCAAATACTTTTCTGTTCTACATCAAGACGGTTGTTCCACGCATCAGCTATAGGATCTATTGAATCTTCAACTTCAGCTCGCTCCATAATGCTAAGCAAAAAAGCTTCCTCACCCGCTGATGGTTTAAGGATACTAATGATGTCCTGCAAAGATTATACAACACAAGAATTACCACAATGTCTATCTTGCAGTAAAGCATAATTGACACTAGACCTTACCTTAGTTGTCCCTAGTGCATTGTTCAGTTCTTCAAGTGGAAAACCAGACATTCCAGTTTCTTTGAATTTACGCTTACACATCAGTGGACATTGATCCTTTGCGCCTCTTACAGCTATTTGAAATCGTTTGGACAGCTCGAGAATGCACTCAAATGCCAAAACCTGTACATATTATCACATATCACATATCACATATCTTTAATCATTCAAAACAGATATACACTTATTAATAAAACTACTTTCTTACCTCTAGAGAAATTATGAACCCTGGAAATAAATAGTCGTCATTGTGGATGTCGGATTCACACACTCAAGTATTTTATTAAATAGGAAAGATTATTCTTGAGGGACAAAAATGAACGTATAAAAACTTGTAAATTGATACGAAAATTGCTATAGTATTTCTCTCTTGAGAGGAAGGTCCCCTTTACATGGCCATTGGCCTTTATATTTATACATAGAGAAATGGCATTAAAATGAATAATTAAGTACAATTATTCCTTCTTAAATGTGTCCGTTTTGATTCTTCGACTTTAATGCTCAACGTTTGAATTTGAGTTGACTCTGATCTTCATGGGCCTCGCCTTTTCTGGCCCAAGCGTCCTTGAACCGACTTACCCGTGTCTTCTACACCGAACTCGCGTCCCAGTACATTCACTTCGGACTCTCGAAGTGGTGACAACCACTTCGACCGTCCCCTCGGTTCACGGGCCCAATGGGCTTCATCCTTTATGGGCCACCCGCTTGACTACGTGGCAATCTTTGGTTGGTCTCGTACTTCTGGTGCGGGATCCGACACCAACAATTAGCCCCCCAAGTTCTTCGAAGTGCTATTCCAATTCGGAGGACTTTAAATGCTCAAGTGGCCAAAGATTGCGCTCGAGAATCTTTCTGATTTCCCGCCGAAAATCCCATCACTCCTTTAATTTCGGCACTAGCCATTTTTAACCGAGTGACATCTGTCATCATTATGACCGTATATTGATTAATTACTATTAAAACGGGAAAAACCTTCCCACTTCCCACACGACTTCCAAGGCGGTTTCATCATTAGCTTGAGGTAACTTCTTTTCACCATTACTCTCTTCTTTTACTTTTATACTTTAATCAAAACCTCTCTCTCCGTTCCTTCACCAAAACCCCTCTTCGCCGGATCTTGAATTTTTCTTTCTTCCCAATGACTTCTGATTCCGATAGACCCGAGTCTCCGTCTTTCGACGAGAGGCGTTCTAGTAACGACGAGTGCACCCGCCCTGGTGATATTGCCGGTCCGCACTATAGGTCCATTTGTACTCTTCAATCCCTCGAGCGATTGAGAGAGCTTTGCCGGATTCCGCCGGAAATTATGGCGGAAGCACAAATAGCTTCCCCCACAGAATCTCCAGAGAACCATCGCGATGGTTACTTCTGTGTGTATGAGATTTATTTCAAGGGTTGCGGGCTGACCTTTCCTCTTCCCGAAGCCCTAATTTTATACCTAGCGGCCCTTGAAATCGCTCTTCCTCAATTAACCCCCAATCTTCTTCGTACTATTCTCGGCATCATAACAATCGCGGCGGAGGCCGGTTACGTTATCGGAGTTGCTGAACTAAATGAGCTTCTGAGTGTGAGAAGTTCATCGAAGAAAGCGGGGTACTTCTCAGCATATCCTAATGCCAACAGGAACATCATTTCTCATCTTCCGAACAAGGATGAAAATTGGCATCATCCTTGGTTTCTAATTAAGAAAACTCCCGCTTCGATTGGAAATCTCGCAGATTTTCTCCCTTCGAAGTGGTCCGCGAAACCCGGTAGTGATTAGGTTGCCCGTATCTTTCCTGGTTGTTTCTTTATCTTTATTGACTAACACCGTTGTTTTATTTCGCAGCTTTCATCGCTTCCAATCTCCCATCTGAAGAGTTCATCGAATTCTTCAAAATAATTCTTGAAGGGGAAACCCTTTGGAATTCCTTCACTCTTGAACGATTCCTAGAGGCTAACCACAGACTCAGGATGAGCCCGCCTGGTCATCTTCACCAAATTCCTCCCCCTCCCTCAACTCAGGGAATGTCATCTCGGGCCCTTGCGGCCAAGCGTAAGTTGCTTTCCAAGCCGATGGCTGAGGCTTGCGAGGAGAAGAAAAAGTTTCTCGCGACTTCTATAGACAAGAAGGAATATAGTAGGACCTTGCTGGTTGATGATGGCAGTACCGAGGGAGCCCGATCAGTTGCTTCCTTCAGACTAACTCCTCGTCGCGACCGCCGCGACTCACGTTCTCCTCGGAGGGATCAATCTCCTCGCCGTGATTCACAACGTCCTCCCCGAGATGATTTTAGTAACGAGCCAATTAAGAACTTGGTTCGCCGGAAGAGAGACAAGTCCTCTCGCAGTGATCCTTCCCCGCAGAGGGAAAAGTCAAGGGCCCGGACTGACCGCTCACCTCGGTCATCCCCTCCTTCTGAACCAATGGGCCCTCCACGACCGGTTGACATGTCCTCCTCTTCCCAGCCGGATAGTGGAAAGACTGCCCGGAGCGCGTCTCCGAAAAAGGGAGATTCTGAATCTCGAGATGCTCCCTCGAGGCTGAAGCCTGCTCTTGTCCCTCAAGTCAAATCGCTTTCAGGTTTGGTGATTTACACATACTTAAACTTTTTGTCTTTATTAAAATTCCAATTTTTACAACTCTTCCTTCTTCGCAGCTATGGAGAAAGAGGGCAGCGTCTTCCGATGCTTCAAGACCCGGTCGGGTTCGATCTTGCCAGACTTCGACAAATGGCGCCCTGCGATTCGTGAACGTTATTTGCTTCACGCGCATCACTCATCTCGGGTTAGTTCCGCTTTCTTTTATGTATATATTTTTTATTGTATTGCCATTCTGCGAACTGACTCGTCATCCCGGGTTCATGTATGACACCAGGCTCATAGCGAACTTAACGACATGATCGAACATTACGAAGGGTTGGTCCTTGGACGGGAGAAGGAGATTGACGTATGGACAGCCTCTCTTCCCTTGAGGCTGAACTTAGTTCTTCTGTCGGCTCCAAGCACGATCTGGAGGACAAGGTCGACAGTTTAACATCGGAGCTTGCGCAGATAAAGGGGGAGCTGCAGGGTCAGTACGACCAGAACTTCAAGCTTCAGGAAGAGTTTTCTGGTGTTCAGGGTAGGCTTCAAGAGTCCGAATCAAACGCTGATTCCCTGAACAACCAACTCATCGAGCTTAACGCGAAATACAAGGCGATTGCCAAATTGCGTGACTCCGAGTTGGCAAGGTCGGCATCGAAGGCCAGAAAGGAGGTTAAGGGACGCGGGATGGAGCTGATCCAAGGGGCCATTCGCTTCATGCAAACCGAGAAGGCTAGGTCGGACTTGGAGTCAGACATCAAGGAGCATGAAAGCAACCTGATTCTGCTGGATCAAATCCATGAAGCAGATTTCTCCGAGGAGCAAGAAAGGACCGAGCTGTCGACTAACCTTTCTGAAAAACGGAGTCGCTTGGCAGCTCTTCCTACTTCGGCCTTCAACCCGCTTGACTTTGAGGCATTCTTTACTGAATCACCTCCTATAAGTGAATCGGGTTTAGACTGGGCAGGTAACGAGCCTTGACATGGATTGAAGGCTTTAGTTTCCTTTTCGGTGCCAAGTTACATTTCTTCTTAGCACACTGCTTGAACTTCTGCTTTTTTACGATATCCCCACCAGTTTTCTTTTCACCAACCATTTGTAACTCAGCCGCCTCATCACCCCCAGTTTCCTTTTCACCAACCATCTGTAACTCAGCTGCCTCATCACCCCCAGTTTTCTGCCCACCAATAGAGCCATCATCAACTGTATCATCACCTCCAACAGCTGGCTCAACATTCTCCTCAAAACCAGACTCAACATTCTTCTCAAAAGCCGGCTCACCATTCTTCTCAAAACCTGTCTCATCATCAAATGTGTCAACACCATTCTTCTCAAAACAACCTCTAACACCCGCCTCATCCCATTCTCCATCTTTCCTTGCTTCAGCTTCCCTCTCAAGCTTCTCCAATCTCTTATACAC
The DNA here is from genome assembly GCF_000004255.2 of Arabidopsis lyrata subsp. lyrata. Classification (NCBI taxonomy): domain Eukaryota; kingdom Viridiplantae; phylum Streptophyta; class Magnoliopsida; order Brassicales; family Brassicaceae; genus Arabidopsis; species Arabidopsis lyrata. The sequence goes on along the minus strand of NW_003302421.1, from coordinate 3,116 downwards.
ATCCTTCATAGCTTCGGCAACCGCCGTTTTCACCATCCTTTTTATCACAAAAGGTAAAAGCAGCTCCTCCTCCTCCTTATGTGAAGCTGCTGGAACATCTTGCTGCGGCTCTTCCCTATACGAAGCTGCTGGAACATTTACCTCTCCAAATCCTCGAGCAGCAACATCTAACTTATACAGATTCTCCCACCAAATACTTTTCTGTTCTACATCAAGACGGTTGTTCCACGCATCAGCTATAGGATCTATTGAATCTTCAACTTCAGCTCGCTCCATAATGCTAAGCAAAAAAGCTTCCTCACCCGCTGATGGTTTAAGGATACTAATGATGTCCTGCAAAGATTATACAACACAAGAATTACCACAATGTCTATCTTGCAGTAAAGCATAATTGACACTAGACCTTACCTTAGTTGTCCCTAGTGCATTGTTCAGTTCTTCAAGTGGAAAACCAGACATTCCAGTTTCTTTGAATTTACGCTTACACATCAGTGGACATTGATCCTTTGCGCCTCTTACAGCTATTTGAAATCGTTTGGACAGCTCGGGAATGCACTCAAATGCCAAAACCTGTACATATTATCACATATCACATATCACATATCTTTAATCATTCAAAACAGATATACACTTATTAATAAAACTACTTTCTTACCTCTAGAGAAATTATGAACCCTGGAAATAAATAGTCGTCATGCACTTCGCCATCTAGATGGTTCATCATGTGCTCGATCGTATCCAAATTATCTTCAAAAGTATTCCTCCCCCAAGGAAAGGTTTCTACATCTCTCAAGTTGTTCACTATCTTCAAAATGAAAGGATGTATGGTATTAAACTTTCTCCTTCCTCTGATTACCTTGCTTAAGAAAAGTTGGACAGCCACTTGCAAGCGATCTCCACCACATACACCATCCATTGACTGCAGCATATTTTCCACATCATTCACTTGTACTTTCCTAGTTCCAAAGACTCTCTCCACAAACTCCCAGCTACCAAAACTCTCAGCATTAAAATCTGCAGCATACTCATGGCAATCAAAACCAGTGATGAGAGCATGTTCTCTCATCGAGTAGCGTATTGGGACGCCGTTCACCACGAACCAGCATACCTTCTTCTTCTCTATTGAAGTATTCCGGAGAAGGAGCAGCCACATACCCTGCACCTTGTTCTTGTCCTGTCTAATCAGATGCCATATGTGTTTGAACTGCTTGTGGTCTCTAAACCATTGCTTTTCCGTCTCCGAGAGCTTTTCCAAAGCAGCCAACGTTTTAACAATGCTACACCTTGTTGATATCTTGCAATTCTTTACATATTTGTCGGGACTAAAAAAAAACCTCTCAGGTTGAAGAGGTACAGAGTCCTCCTCCATATCCATCTGAGTTTCCTGCATTACAAACACAATTTCACAGAATATTTAACTTCCAGTCTGCCACATCATAGTTGTACATATAGGTACTCTGTTGTACTATTCAAAATCAAACATGTATACATTGATTACCTCATGGTCAGACACATCATTCTCCAAAGACGGTTCGACTCCTTGATCTTCCATGACATCATCCACTGCAGCTGCTGTCTCTGAATGCTTTGGATCCGATTGCTTTTGTCTTTTGGAACTTCTAAGCTCGGCAAATTGTTCACTTCTAGAACAAGATGGTACACTTTTAGAACTAGAAGCTCCTCCTCTGGTAATAGCCATTGTAAACCAACCTGCAACAACAAATAATTAGATCTCTACATAATTATAAGAAATCTGAAATATATTCAAATCCGATAAACACAATATGAAATCCAAATTGTAAACATAAAATCCGAGTTATAATCATAAAAAAAAATCCAAATTCAATTAATCAATCTATTTAATTAATTCAAACAAAATCAAACCTTAATCCATCTGTTTCAAACAAAATCAAACCTTAAAGAAAAACACCAAATTCAATCGAAAATCCAACATAACTCAATCGAACCCTATTAAAACCCTCTAAGAAAAAAACCCAAAATCAATCGAGAACCCATCTATAATCTATCTGTTTCAAAGAAAATCAAACCTTAATTAAACCCAACACAATCAATGGAACCATATAAACCCTCAAAGAAAAATCAAACCCTAATCAAAATCCCCAATTAAACAATCAATCAAAAACAAACAAAAAAAATCTTACAAAGAGAAAGAAGCACAGGATTTCTCATCACGTTTTGAAATTCAAAGGAAGGTGGATGGCCAAAATTCAAATCCGAAAACAAGACAATTTGAAATCCGAAAATCCATCCACAAATCAAAATCTTCATGAATCAAAACCCAACACACTCAAACAAAAGAAACGGGAAACATAACCTTGATTCTCGAAAATAAATCTTACAAAGAGAAGGGCGGATGAACTTGGATTTGGTTTGTGGCGGCGGATCCTTTGTTGGCGAACAAGAGAAGAGGGAAGAAGAAGAGTTTTATCGGCGATGAGAGAACGGCGAAGTCGGTTTGTTTTCGAGAGAACGTCGGAGGGTCTCGTCGGTTTGTCGAGAGAGAAAAGAAGAAGGAAAAAATGAAAATTAGGGTTAGGGCTTGAAGTTAGTCGAAGTTAGGAGAATTGGGAATTAAAGATCCGAAATCCGACCCAACAAATATGGATCTAGATCCAAAGTTAGGTTGGGTCTGTAATTATGTTGAAAAGCCCATATTTTTTTGGTCATTTACTATTTTTCTGAATTAAATTAAACAATTAAACTCTTCTTTCTTATAAGGGGCTAAGTAGAAATTGATTCCACCCCGGGGGCCGATGAGATTAAAATCCGTCCCGACAATTGCTGGTTCTGATTTTTACGGTGGACCTCTTTGATGAAGCTCCCTTGCACGATTCGATCATTATCAAGCTCTCATTTGCGCTATAGCTTTAGAAATCTAAGCTCTGTGATCGATTCTTCTCAAGAAGAATGTAGAATCGGTGAAGATAAGCAATTTGTTGATTCCGTCAGAAGAATCGTGCGAGGGAAACGGAGCTGGGAGATCGCATTGAGCAGTGAGCTAGTCTCGAGAAGACTGAAGACTATTCATGTTGAAGAGATTTTAATCGGAACCATTGATGATCCCAAATTGGGTTTGAGGTTTTTCAATTTCCTCG